>NW_026972679.1:0-66137 GCF_036711695.1 Zophobas morio
GGCTTAAAAGTACAAGAAAGCACTTCAATAGTGACGTTTCTGAAGAATTTTAACAGTTTTCTTGTATCTACGAACGCCAGAATGCATAAAATTGACCTAAACTTCTCCTTTTCCCATTCTGAGTCGATTCTGCATGCTTTAAGTGTGTTTGGTGGCTCAGAACCATCAAAAAACGTTGAAATATAGTTCAAATTCAATAAAAATCGACAAAAATACAGTTTCTAGCTAAAATTTGATGGTTTCGTTGCACTTTCCGAGCCCGTAGGGTATCTGAGTGGCTTAAAATTTCAAGAAAACACTTCAAAAGTGACGTTTCTGAAGAATTTTAACAGTTTTCTTGTATCTACGAACGCCAGAATGCATAAAATTGACCTAAACGTCCCCTTTTCCTATTCTGAGTCGATTCTGCATGCTTTAAGTGTGTTTGGTGGCTCAGAACCATCAAAAAACGTTGAAATATAGTTCAAATTCAATAAAAATCGACAAAAATACAGTTTCTAGCTAAAATTTGATGGTTTCGTTGCACTTTCCGAGCCCGTAGGGTATCTGAGTGGCTTAAAAGTACAAGAAAACACTTCAAAAGTGACGTTTCTGAAGAATTTTAACAGTTTTCTTGTATCTACGAACGCCAGAATGCATAAAATTGACCTAAACGTCTCCTTTTCCTATTCTGAGTCGATTCTGCATGCTTTAAGTGTGTTTGGTGGCTCAGAACCATCAAAAAACGTTGAAATATAGTTCAAATTCAATAAAAATCGACAAAAATACAGTTTCTAGCTAAAATTTGATGGTTTCGTTGCACTTTCCGAGCCCGTAGGGTATCTGAGTGGCTTAAAAGTACAAGAAAACACTTCAAAAGTGACGTTTCTGAAGAATTTTAACAGTTTTCTTGTATCTACGAACGCCAGAATGCATAAAATTGACCTAAACGTCTCCTTTTCCTATTCTGAGTCGATTCTGCATGCTTTAAGTGTGTTTGGTGGCTCAGAACCATCAAAAAACGTTGAAATATAGTTCAAATTCAATAAAAATCGACAAAAATACAGTTTCTAGCTAAAGTTTGATGGTTTCGTTGCACTTTCCGAGCCCGTAGGGTATCTGAGTGGCTTAAAAGTACAAGAAAACACTTCAAAAGTGACGTTTCTGAAGAATTTTAACAGTTTTCTTGTATATACGAACGCCAGAATGCATAAAATTGACCTAAACGTCTCCTTTTCCTATTCTGAGTCGATTCTGCATGCTTTAAGTGTGTTTGGTGGCTCAGAACCATCAAAAAACGTTGAAATATAGTTCAAATTCAATAAAAATCGACAAAAATACAGTTTCTAGCTAAAATTTGATGGTTTCGTTGCACTTTCCGAGCCCGTCGGGTATCTGAGTGGCTTAAAAGTACAAGAAAACACTTCAAAAGTGACGTTTCTGAAGAATTTTAACAGTTTTCTTGTATCTACGAACGCCAGAATGCATAAAATTGACCTAAACGTCTCCTTTTTCTATTCTGAGTCGACTCTGCATGCTTTAAGTGTGTTTGGTGGCTCAGAACCATCAAAAAACGTTGAAATATAGTTCAAATTCAATAAAAATCGACAAAAATACAGTTTCTAGCTAAAATTTGATGGTTTCGTTGCACTTTCCGAGCCCGTAGGGTATCTGAGTGGCTTAAAAGTACAAGAAAACACTTCAAAAGTGACGTTTCTGAAGAATTTTAACAGTTTTCTTGTATCTACGAACGCCAGAATGCATAAAATTGACCTAAACATCTCCTTTTCCTATTCTGAGTCGATTCTGCATGCTTTAAGTGTGTTTGGTGGCTCAGAACCATCAAAAAACGTTGAAATATAGTTCAAATTCAATAAAAATCGACAAAAATACAGTTTCTAGCTAAAATTTGATGGTTTCGTTGCACTTTCCGAGCCCGTAGGATATCTGAGTGGCTTAAAAGTACAAGAAAACACTTCAAAAGTGACGTTTCTGAAGAATTTTAACAGTTTTCTTGTATCTACGAACGCCAGAATGCATAAAATTGACCTAAACGTCTCCTTTTCCTATTCTGAGTCGATTCTGCATGCTTTAAGTGTGTTTGGTGGCTCAGAACCATCAAAAAACGTTGAAATATAGTTCAAATTCAATAAAAAATCGACAAAAATACAGTTTCTAGCTAAAATTTGATGGTTTCGTTGCACTTTCCGAGCCCGTAGGGTATCTGAGTGGCTTAAAAGTACAAGAAAACACTTCAAAAGTGACGTTTCTGAAGAATTTTAACAGTTTTCTTGTATCTACGAACGCCAGAATGCATAAAATTGACCTAAACGTCTCCTTTTCCTATTCTGAGTCGATTCTGCATGCTTTAAGTGTGTTTGGTGGCTCAGAACCATCAAAAAACGTTGAAATATAGTTCAAATTCAATAAAAATCGACAAAAATACAGTTTCTAGCTAAAATTTGATGGTTTCGTTGCACTTTCCGAGCCCGTAGGGTATCTGAGTGGCTTAAAAGTACAAGAAAACACTTCAAAAGTGACGTTTCTGAAGAATTTTAACAGTTTTCTTGTATCTACGAACGCCAGAATGCATAAAATTGACCTAAACGTCTCCTTTTCCTATTCTGAGTCGATTCTCCATGCTTTAAGTGTGTTTGGTGGCTCAGAACCATCAAAAAACGTTGAAATATAGTTCAAATTCAATAGAAATCGACAAAAATACAGTTTCTAGCTAAAATTTGATGGTTTCGTTGCACTTTCCGAGCCCGTAGGGTATCTGAGTGGCTTAAAAGTACAAGAAAACACTTCAAAAGTGACGTTTCTGAAGAATTTTAACAGTTTTCTTGTATCTACGAACGCCAGAATGCATAAAATTGACCTAAACGTCTCCTTTTCCTATTCTGAGTCGATTCAGCATGCTTTAAGTGTGTTTGGTGGCTCAGAACCATCAAAAATCGTTGAAATATAGTTCAAATTCAATAAAAATCGACAAAAATACAGTTTCTAGCTAAAATTTGATGGTTTCGTTGCACTTTCCGAGCCCGTAGGGTATCAGAGTGGCTTAAAAGTACAAGAAAACACTTCAAAAGTGACGTTTCTGAAGAATTTTAACAGTTTTCTTGTATCTACGAACGCCAGAATGCATAAAATTGACCTAAACGTCTCCTTTTCCTATTCTGAGTCGATTCTGCATGCTTTAAGTGTGTTTGGTGGCTCAGAACCATCAAAAAACGTTGAAATATAGTTCAAATTCAATAAAAATCGACAAAAATACAGTTTCTAGCTAAAATTTGATGGTTTCGTTGCACTTTCCGAGACCGTAGGGTATCTGAGTGGCTTAAAAGTACAAGAAAACACTTCAAAAGTGACGTTTCTGAAGAATTTTAACAGTTTTCTTGTATCTACGAACGCCAGAATGCATAAAATGGACCTAAACGTCTCCTTTTCCTATTCTGAGTCGATTCTGCATGCTTTAAGTGTGTTTGGTGGCTCAGAACCATCAAAAAACGTTGAAATATAGTTCAAATTCAATAAAAATCGACAAAAATACAGTTTCTAGCTAAAATTTGATGGTTTCGTTGCACTTTCCGAGCCCGTAGGATATCTGAGTGGCTTAAAAGTACAAGAAAACACTTCAAAAGTGACGTTTCTGAAGAATTTTAACAGTTTTCTTGTATATACGAACGCCAGAATGCATAAAATTGACCTAAACGTCTCCTTTTCCTATTCTGAGTCGATTCTGCATGCTTTAAGTGTGTTTGGTGGCTCAGAACCATCAAAAAACGTTGAAATATAGTTCAAATTCAATAAAAATCGACAAAAATACAGTTTCTAGCTAAAATTTGATGGTTTCGTTGCACTTTCCGAGCCCGTTGGGTATCTGAGTGGCTTAAAAGTACAAGAAAACACTTCAAAAGTGACGTTTCTGAAGAATTTTAACAGTTTTCTTGTATCTACGAACGCCAGAATGCATAAAATTGACCTAAACGTCTCCTTTTCCTATTCTGAGTCGATTCTGCATGCTTTAAGTGTGTTTGGTGGCTCAGAACCATCAAAAAACGTTGAAATATAGTTCAAATTCAATAAAAATCGACAAAAATACAGTTTCTAGCTAAAATTTGATGGTTTCGTTGCACTTTCCGAGCCCGTAGGGTATCTGAGTGGCTTAAAAGTACAAGAAAACACTTCAAAAGTGACGTTTCTGAAGAATTTTAACAGTTTTCTTGTATCTACGAACGCCAGAATGCATAAAATTGACCTAAACGTCTCCTTTTCCTATTCTGAGTCGATTCTCCATGCTTTAAGTGTGTTTGGTGGCTCAGAACCATCAAAAAACGTTGAAATATAGTTCAAATTCAATAGAAATCGACAAAAATACAGTTTCTAGCTAAAATTTGATGGTTTCGTTGCACTTTCCGAGCCCGTAGGGTATCTGAGTGGCTTAAAAGTACAAGAAAACACTTCAAAAGTGACGTTTCTGAAGAATTTTAACAGTTTTCTTGTATCTACGAACGCCAGAATGCATAAAATTGACCTAAACGTCTCCTTTTCCTATTCTGAGTCGATTCAGCATGCTTTAAGTGTGTTTGGTGGCTCAGAACCATCAAAAATCGTTGAAATATAGTTCAAATTCAATAAAAATCGACAAAAATACAGTTTCTAGCTAAAATTTGATGGTTTCGTTGCACTTTCCGAGCCCGTAGGGTATCAGAGTGGCTTAAAAGTACAAGAAAACACTTCAAAAGTGACGTTCCTGAAGAATTTTAACAGTTTTCTTGTATCTACGAACGCCAGAATGCATAAAATTGACCTAAACGTCTCCTTTTCCTATTCTGAGTCGATTCTGCATGCTTTAAGTGTGTTTGGTGGCTCAGAACCATCAAAAAACGTTGAAATATAGTTCAAATTCAATAAAAATCGACAAAAATACAGTTTCTAGCTAAAATTTGATGGTTTCGTTGCACTTTCCGAGACCGTAGGGTATCTGAGTGGCTTAAAAGTACAAGAAAACACTTCAAAAGTGACGTTTCTGAAGAATTTTAACAGTTTTCTTGTATCTACGAACGCCAGAATGCATAAAATGGACCTAAACGTCTCCTTTTCCTATTCTGAGTCGATTCTGCATGCTTTAAGTGTGTTTGGTGGCTCAGAACCATCAAAAAACGTTGAAATATAGTTCAAATTCAATAAAAATCGACAAAAATACAGTTTCTAGCTAAAATTTGATGGTTTCGTTGCACTTTCCGAGCCCGTAGGGTATCTGAGTGGCTTAAAAGTACAAGAAAACACTTCAAAAGTGACGTTTCTGAAGAATTTTAACAGT
This sequence comes from Zophobas morio, assembly GCF_036711695.1. Classification (NCBI taxonomy): domain Eukaryota; kingdom Metazoa; phylum Arthropoda; class Insecta; order Coleoptera; family Tenebrionidae; genus Zophobas; species Zophobas morio. The sequence continues at coordinate 5,303 of NW_026972679.1, forward strand.
TTTCTTGTATCTACGAACGCCAGAATGCATAAAATTGACCTAAACGTCTCCTTTTCCTATTCTGAGTCGATTCTGCATGCTTTAAGTGTGTTTGGTGGCTCAGAACCATCAAAAAACGTTGAAATATAGTTCAAATTCAATAAAAATCGACAAAAATACAGTTTCTAGCTAAAATTTGATGGTTTCGTTGCACTTTCCGAGCCCGCAGGGTATCTGAGTGGCTTAAAAGTACAAGAAAACACTTCAAAAGTGACGTTTCTGAAGAATTTTAACAGTTTTCTTGTATGTACGAACGCCAGAATGCATAAAATTGACCTAAACGTCTCCTTTTCCTATTCTGAGTCGATTCTGCATGCTTTAAGTGTGTTTGGTGGCTCAGAACCATCAAAAAACGTTGAAATATAGTTCAAATTCAATAAAAATCGACAAAAATACAGTTTCTAGCTAAAATTTGATGGTTTCGTTGCACTTTCCGAGCCCGTAGGGTATCTGAGTGGCTTAAAAGTACAAGAAAGCACTTCAATAGTGACGTTTCTGAAGAATTTTAACAGTTTTCTTGTATCTACGAACGCCAGAATGCATAAAATTGACCTAAACTTCTCCTTTTCCCATTCTGAGTCGATTCTGCATGCTTTAAGTGTGTTTGGTGGCTCAGAACCATCAAAAAACGTTGAAATATAGTTCAAATTCAATAAAAATCGACAAAAATACAGTTTCTAGCTAAAATTTGATGGTTTCGTTGCACTTTCCGAGCCCGTAGGGTATCTGAGTGGCTTAAAATTTCAAGAAAACACTTCAAAAGTGACGTTTCTGAAGAATTTTAACAGTTTTCTTGTATCTACGAACGCCAGAATGCATAAAATTGACCTAAACGTCTCCTTTTCCTATTCTGAGTCGATTCTGCATGCTTTAAGTGTGTTTGGTGGCTCAGAACCATCAAAAAACGTTGAAATATAGTTCAAATTCAATAAAAATCGACAAAAATACAGTTTCTAGCTAAAATTTGATGGTTTCGTTGCACTTTCCGAGCCCGTAGGGTATCTGAGTGGCTTAAAAGTACAAGAAAACACTTCAAAAGTGACGTTTCTGAAGAATTTTAACAGTTTTCTTGTATCTACGAACGCCAGAATGCATAAAATTGACCTAAACGTCTCCTTTTCCTATTCTGAGTCGATTCTGCATGCTTTAAGTGTGTTTGGTGGCTCAGAACCATCAAAAAACATTGAAATATAGTTCAAATTCAATAAAAATCGACAAAAATACAGTTTCTAGCTAAAATTTGATGGTTTCGTTGCACTTTCCGAGCCCGTAGGGTATCTGAGTGGCTTAAAAGTACAAGAAAACACTTCAAAAGTGACGTTTCTGAAGAATTTTAACAGTTTTCTTGTATCTACGAACGCCAGAATGCATAAAATTGACCTAAACGTCTCCTTTTCCTATTCTGAGTCGATTCTGCATGCTTTAAGTGTGTTTGGTGGCTCAGAACCATCAAAAAACGTCGAAATATAGTTCAAATTCAATAAAAATCGACAAAAATACAGTTTCTAGCTAAAATTTGATGGTTTCGTTGCACTTTCCGAGCCCGTTGGGTATCTGAGTGGCTTAAAAGTACAAGAAAACACTTCAAAAGTGACGTTTCTGAAGAATTTTAACAGTTTTCTTGTATCTACGAACGCCAGAATGCATAAAATTGACCTAAACGTCTCCTTTTCCTATTCTGAGTCGATTCTGCATGCTTTAAGTGTGTTTGGTGGCTCAGAACCATCAAAAAACGTTGAAATATAGTTCAAATTCAATAAAAATCGACAAAAATACAGTTTCTAGCTAAAATTTGATGGTTTCGTTGCACTTTCCGAGCCCGTAGGGTATCTGAGTGGCTTAAAAGTACAAGAAAACACTTCAAAAGTGACGTTTCTGAAGAATTTTAACAGTTTTCTTGTATCTACGAACGCCAGAATGCATAAAATTGACCTAAACGTCTCCTTTTCCTATTCTGAGTCGATTCTGCATGCTTTAAGTGTGTTTGGTGGCTCAGAACCATCAAAAAACGTTGAAATATAGTTCAAATTCAATAAAAATCGACAAAAATACAGTTTCTAGCTAAAATTTGATGGTTTCGTTGCACTTTCGGAGCCCGTAGGGTATCTGAGTGGCTTAAAAGTACAAGAAAACACTTCAAAAGTGACGTTTCTGAAGAATTTTAACAGTTTTCTTGTATCTACGAACGCCAGAATGCATAAAATTGACCTAAACGTCTCCTTTTCCTATTCTGAGTCGATTCTGCATGCTTTAAGTGTGTTTGGTGGCTCAGAACCATCAAAAAACGTTGAAATATAGTTTAAATTCAATAAAAATCGACAAAAATACAGTTTCTAGCTAAAATTTGATGGTTTCGTTGCACTTTCCGAGCCCGTAGGGTATCTGAGTGGCTTAAAAGTACAAGAAAACACTTCAAAAGTGACGTTTCTGAAGAATTTTAACAGTTTTCTTGTATATACGAACGCCAGAATGCATAAAATTGACCTAAACGTCTCCTTTTCCTATTCTGAGTCGATTCTGCATGCTTTAAGTGTGTTTGGTGGCACAGAACCATCAAAAAACGTTGAAATATAGTTCAAATTCAATAAAAATCGACAAAAATACAGTTTCTAGCTAAAATTTGATGGTTTCGTTGCACTTTCCGAGCCCGTCGGGTATCTGAGTGGCTTAAAAGTACAAGAAAACACTTCAAAAGTGACGTTTCTGAAGAATTTTAACAGTTTTCTTGTATCTACGAACGCCAGAATGCATAAAATTGACCTAAACGTCTCCTTTTTCTATTCTGAGTCGACTCTGCATGCTTTAAGTGTGTTTGGTGGCTCAGAACCATCAAAAAACGTTGAAATATAGTTCAAATTCAATAAAAATCGACAAAAATACAGTTTCTAGCTAAAATTTGATGGTTTCGTTGCACTTTCCGAGCCCGTAGGGTATCTGAGTGGCTTAAAAGTACAAGAAAACACTTCAAAAGTGACGTTTCTGAAGAATTTTAACAGTTTTCTTGTATCTACGAACGCCAGAATGCATAAAATTGACCTAAACATCTCCTTTTCCTATTCTGAGTCGATTCTGCATGCTTTAAGTGTGTTTGGTGGCTCAGAACCATCAAAAAACGTTGAAATATAGTTCAAATTCAATAAAAATCGACAAAAATACAGTTTCTAGCTAAAATTTGATGGTTTCGTTGCACTTTCCGAGCCCGTAGGGTATCTGAGTGGCTTAAAAGTACAAGAAAACAACTTCAAAAGTGACGTTTCTGAAGAATTTTAACAGTTTTCTTGTATCTACGAACGCCAGAATGCATAAAATTGACCTAAACGTCTCCTTTTCCTATTCTGAGTCGATTCTGCATGCTTTAAGTGTGTTTGGTGGCTCAGAACCATCAAAAAACGTTGAAATATAGTTCAAATTCAATAAAAATCGACAAAAATACAGTTTCTAGCTAAAATTTGATGGTTTCGTTGCACTTTCCGAGCCCGTAGGGTATCTGAGTGGCTTAAAAGTACAAGAAAACACTTCAAAAGTGACGTTTCTGAAGAATTTTAACAGTTTTCTTGTATCTACGAACGCCAGAATGCATAAAATTGACCTAAACGTCTCCTTTTCCTATTCTGAGTCGATTCTGCATGCTTTAAGTGTGTTTGGTGGCTCAGAACCATCAAAAACGTTGAAATATAGTTCAAATTCAATAAAAATCGACAAAAATACAGTTTCTAGCTAAAATTTGATGGTTTCGTTGCACTTTCCGAGCCCGTAGGGTATCTGAGTGGCTTAAAAGTACAAGAAAACACTTCAAAAGTGACGTTTCTGAAGAATTTTAACAGTTTTCTTGTATCTACGAACGCCAGAATGCATAAAATTGACCTAAACGTCTCCTTTTCCTATTCTGAGTCGATTCTGCATGCTTTAAGTGTGTTTGGTGGCTCAGAACCATCAAAAAACGTTGAAATATAGTTCAAATTCAATAAAAATCGACAAAAATACAGTTTCTAGCTAAAATTTGATGGTTTCGTTGCACTTTCCGAGCCCGTAGGGTATCTGAGTGGCTTAAAAGTACAAGAAAACACTTCAAAAGTGACGTTTCTGAAGAATTTTAACAGTTTTCTTGTATCTACGAACGCCAGAATGCATAAAATTGACCTAAACGTCTCCTTTTCCTATTCTGAGTCGATTCTGCATGCTTTAAGTGTGTTTGGTGGCTCAGAACCATCAAAAAACGTTGAAATATAGTTCAAATTCAATAAAAATCGACAAAAATACAGTTTCTAGCTAAAATTTGATGGTTTCGTTGCACTTTCCGAGCCCGTAGGGTATCTGAGTGGCTTAAAAGTACAAGAAAACACTTCAAAAGTGACGTTTCTGAAGAATTTTAACAGTTTTCTTGTATCTACGAACGCCAGAATGCATAAAATTGACCTAAACGTCTCCTTTTTCTATTCTGAGTCGACTCTGCATGCCTTAAGTGTGTTTGGTGGCTCAGAACCATCAAAAAACGTTGAAATATAGTTCAAATTCAATAAAAATCGACAAAAATACAGTTTCTAGCTAAAATTTGATGGTTTCGTTGCACTTTCCGAGCCCGTAGGGTATCTGAGTGGCTTAAAAGTACAAGAAAACACTTCAAAAGTGACGTTTCTGAAGAATTTTAACAGTTTTCTTGTATCTACGAACGCCAGAATGCATAAAATTGACCTAAACATCTCCTTTTCCTATTCTGAGTCGATTCTGCATGCTTTAAGTGTGTTTGGTGGCTCAGAACCATCAAAAAACGTTGAAATATAGTTCAAATTCAATAAAAATCGACAAAAATACAGTTTCTAGCTAAAATTTGATGGTTTCGTTGCACTTTCCGAGCCCGTAGGGTATCTGAGTGGCTTAAAAGTACAAGAAAACACTTCAAAAGTGACGTTTCTGAAGAATTTTAACAGTTTTCTTGTATCTACGAACGCCAGAATGCATAAAATTGACCTAAACGTCTCCTTTTCCTATTCTGAGTCGATTCTGCATGCTTTAAGTGTGTTTGGTGGCTCAGAACCATCAAAAAACGTTGAAATATAGTTCAAATTCAATAAAAATCGACAAAAATACAGTTTCTAGCTAAAATTTGATGGTTTCGTTGCACTTTCCGAGCCCGTAGGGTATCTGAGTGGCTTAAAAGTACAAGAAAACACTTCAAAAGTGACGTTTCTGAAGAATTTTAACAGTTTTCTTGTATCTACGAACGCCAGAATGCATAAAATTGACCTAAACGTCTCCTTTTCCTATTCTGAGTCGATTCTGCATGCTTTAAGTGTGTTTGGTGGCTCAGAACCATCAAAAAACGTTGAAATATAGTTCAAATTCAATAAAAATCGACAAAAATACAGTTTCTAGCTAAAATTTTATGGTTTCGTTGCACTTTCCGAGCCCGTCGGGTATCTGAGTGGCTTAAAAGTACAAGAAAACACTTCAAAAGTGACGTTTCTGAAGAATTTTAACAGTTTTCTTGTATCTACGAACGCCAGAATGCATAAAATTGACCTAAACGTCTCCTTTTTCTATTCTGAGTCGACTCTGCATGCTTTAAGTGTGTTTGGTGGCTCAGAACCATCAAAAAACGTTGAAATATAGTTCAAATTCAATAAAAATCGACAAAAATACAGTTTCTAGCTAAAATTTGATGGTTTCGTTGCACTTTCCGAGCCCGTAGGGTATCTGAGTGGCTTAAAAGTACAAGAAAACACTTCAAAAGTGACGTTTCTGAAGAATTTTAACAGTTTTCTTGTATCTACGAACGCCAGAATGCATAAAATTGACCTAAACATCTCCTTTTCCTATTCTGAGTCGATTCTGCATGCTTTAAGTGTGTTTGGTGGCTCAGAACCATCAAAAAACTTTGAAATATAGTTCAAATTCAATAAAAATCGACAAAAATACAGTTTCTAGCTAAAATTTGATGGTTTCGTTGCACTTTCCGAGCCCGTAGGGTATCTGAGTGGCTTAAAAGTACAAGAAAACACTTCAAAAGTGACGTTTCTGAAGAATTTTAACAGTTTTCTTGTATCTACGAACGCCAGAATGCATAAAATTGACCTAAACGTCTCCTTTTCCTATTCTGAGTCGATTCTGCATGCTTTAAGTGTGTTTGGTGGCTCAGAACCATCAAAAAACGTTGAAATATAGTTCAAATTCAATAAAAATCGACAAAATTACAGTTTCTAGCTAAAATTTGATGGTTTCGTTGCACTTTCCGAGCCCGTAGTGTATCTGAGTGGCTTAAAAGTACAAGAAAACACTTCAAAAGTGACGTTTCTGAAGAATTTTAACAGTTTTCTTGTATCTACGAACGCCAGAATGCATAAAATTGACCTAAACGTCTCCTTTTCCTATTCTGAGTCGATTCTGCATGCTTTAAGTGTGTTTGGTGGCTCAGAACCATCAAAAAACGTTGAAATATAGATCAAATTCAATAAAAATCGACAAAAATACAGTTTCTAGCTAAAATTTGATGGTTTCGTTGCACTTTCCGAGCCCGTAGGGTATCTGAGTGGCTTAAAAGTACAAGAAAACACCTCAAAAGTGACGTTTCTGAAGAATTTTAACAGTTTTCTTGTATCTACGAACGCCAGAATGCATAAAATTGACCTAAACGTCTCCTTTTCCTATTCTGAGTCGATTCTGCATGCTTTAAGTGTGTTTGGTGGCTCAGAACCATCAAAAAACGTTGAAATATAGTTCAAATTCAATAAAAATCGACAAAAATACAGTTTCTAGCTAAAATTTGATGGTTTCGTTGCACTTTCCGAGCCCGTAGGGTATCTGAGTGGCTTAAAAGTACAAGAAAACACTTCAAAAGTGACGTTTCTGAAGAATTTTAACAGTTTTCTTGTATCTACGAACGCCAGAATGCATAAAATTGACCTAAACGTCTCCTTTTCCTATTCTGAGTCGATTCTGCATGCTTTAAGTGTGTTTGGTGGCTCAGAACCATCAAAAAACGTTGAAATATAGTTCAAATTCAATAAAAATCGACAAAAATACAGTTTCTAGCTAAAATTTGATGGTTTCGTTGCACTTTCCGAGCCCGTAGGGTATCTGAGTGGCTTAAAAGTACAAGAAAACACTTCAAAAGTGACGTTTCTGAAGAATTTTAACAGTTTTCTTGTATCTACGAACGCCAGAATGCATAAAATTGACCTAAACGTCTCCTTTTCCTATTCTGAGTCGATTCTGCATGCTTTAAGTGTGTTTGGTGGCTCAGAACCATCAAAAAACGTTGAAATATAGTTCAAATTCAATAAAAATCGACAAAAATACAGTTTCTAGCTAAAATTTGATGGTTTCGTTGCACTTTCCGAGCCCGTAGGGTATCTGAGTGGCTTAAAAGTACAAGAAAACACTTCAAAAGTGACGTTTCTGAAGAATTTTAACAGTTTTCTTGTATCTACGAACGCCAGAATGCATAAAATTGACCTAAACGTCTCCTTTTCCTATTCTGAGTCGATTCTGCATGCTTTAAGTGTGTTTGGTGGCTCAGAACCATCAAAAAACGTTGAAATATAGTTCAAATTCAATAAAAATCGACAAAAATACAGTTTCTAGCTAAAATTTGATGGTTTCGTTGCACTTTCCGAGCCCGTAGGGTATCTGAGTGGCTTAAAAGTACAAGAAAACACTTCAAAAGTGACGTTTCTGAAGAATTTTAACAGTTTTCTTGTATCTACGAACGCCAGAATGCATAAAATTGACCTAAACGTCTCCTTTTCCTATTCTGAGTCGATTCTGCATGCTTTAAGTGTGTTTGGTGGCTCAGAACCATCAAAAAACGTTGAAATATAGTTCAAATTCAATAAAAATCGACAAAAATACAGTTTCTAGCTAAAATTTGATGGTTTCGTTGCACTTTCCGAGCCCGTAGGGTATCTGAGTGGCTTAAAAGTACAAGAAAACACTTCAAAAGTGACGTTTCTGAAGAATTTTAACAGTTTTCTTGTATCTACGAACGCCAGAATGCATAAAATTGACCTAAACGTCTCCTTTTTCTATTCTGAGTCGACTCTGCATGCTTTAAGTGTGTTTGGTGGCTCAGAACCATCAAAAAACGTTGAAATATAGTTCAAATTCAATAAAAATCGACAAAAATACAGTTTCTAGCTAAAATTTGATGGTTTCGTTGCACTTTCCGAGCCCGTAGGGTATCTGAGTGGCTTAAAAGTACAAGAAAACACTTCAAAAGTGACGTTTCTGAAGAATTTTAACAGTTTTCTTGTATCTACGAACGCCAGAATGCATAAAATTGACCTAAACATCTCCTTTTCCTATTCTGAGTCGATTCTGCATGCTTTAAGTGTGTTTGGTGGCTCAGAACCATCAAAAAACGTTGAAATATAGTTCAAATTCAATAAAAATCGACAAAAATACAGTTTCTAGCTAAAATTTGATGGTTTCGTTGCACTTTCCGAGCCCGTAGGGTATCTGAGTGGCTTAAAAGTACAAGAAAACACTTCAAAAGTGACGTTTCTGAAGAATTTTAACAGTTTTCTTGTATCTACGAACGCCAGAATGCATAAAATTGACCTAAACGTCTCCTTTTCCTATTCTGAGTCGATTCTGCATGCTTTAAGTGTGTTTGGTGGCTCAGAACCATCAAAAAACGTTGAAATATAGTTCAAATTCAATAAAAATCGACAAAAATACAGTTTCTAGCTAAAATTTGATGGTTTCGTTGCACTTTCCGAGCCCGTAGGGTATCTGAGTGGCTTAAAAGTACAAGAAAACACTTCAAAAGTGACGTTTCTGAAGAATTTTAACAGTTTTCTTGTATCTACGAACGCCAGAATGCATAAAATTGACCTAAACGTCTCCTTTTCCTATTCTGAGTCGATTCTGCATGCTTTAAGTGTGTTTGGTGGCTCAGAACCATCAAAAAACGTTGAAATATAGTTCAAATTCAATAAAAATCGACAAAAATACAGTTTCTAGCTAAAATTTGATGGTTTCGTTGCACTTTCCGAGCCCGTAGGGTATCTGAGTGGCTTAAAAGTACAAGAAAACACTTCAAAAGTGACGTTTCTGAAGAATTTTAACAGTTTTCTTGTATCTACGAACGCCAGAATGCATAAAATTGACCTAAACGTCTCCTTTTTCTATTCTGAGTCGACTCTGCATGCTTTAAGTGTGTTTGGTGGCTCAGAACCATCAAAAAACGTTGAAATATAGTTCAAATTCAATAAAAATCGACAAAAATACAGTTTCTAGCTAAAATTTGATGGTTTCGTTGCACTTTCCGAGCCCGTAGGGTATCTGAGTGGCTTAAAAGTACAAGAAAACACTTCAAAAGTGACGTTTCTGAAGAATTTTAACAGTTTTCTTGTATCTACGAACGCCAGAATGCATAAAATTGACCTAAACATCTCCTTTTCCTATTCTGAGTCGATTCTGCATGCTTTAAGTGTGTTTGGTGGCTCAGAACCATCAAAAAACGTTGAAATATAGTTCAAATTCAATAAAAATCGACAAAAATACAGTTTCTAGCTAAAATTTGATGGTTTCGTTGCACTTTCCGAGCCCGTAGGGTATCTGAGTGGCTTAAAAGTACAAGATAACACTTCAAAAGTGACGTTTCTGAAGAATTTTAACAGTTTTCTTGTATCTACGAACGCCAGAATGCATAAAATTGACCTAAACGTCTCCTTTTCCTATTCTGAGTCGATTCTGCATGCTTTAAGTGTGTTTGGTGGCTCAGAACCATCAAAAAACGTTGAAATATAGTTCAAATTCAATAAAAATCGACAAAAATACAGTTTCTAGCTAAAATTTGATGGTTTCGTTGCACTTTCCGAGCCCGTAAGGTATCTGAGTGGCTTAAAAGTACAAGAAAACACTTCAAAAGTGACGTTTCTGAAGAATTTTAACAGTTTTCTTGTATCTACGAACGCCAGAATGCATAAAATTGACCTAAACGTCTCCTTTTCCTATTCTGAGTCGATTCTGCATGCTTTAAGTGTGTTTGGTGGCTCAGAACCATCAAAAAACGTTGAAATATAGTTCAAATTCAATAAAAATCGACAAAAATACAGTTTCTAGCTAAAATTTGATGGTTTCGTTGCACTTTCCGAGCCCGTAGGTTATCTGAGTGGCTTAAAAGTCCAAGAAAACACTTCAAAAGTGACGTTTCTGAAGAATTTTAACAGTTTTCTTGTATCTACGAACGCCAGAATGCATAAAATTGACCTAAATGTCTCCTTTTCCTATTCTGAGTCGATTCTGCATGCTTTAAGTGTGTTTGGTGGCTCAGAACCATCAAAAAACGTTGAAATATAGTTCAAATTCAATAAAAATCGACAAAAATACAGTTTCTAGCTAAAATTTGATGGTTTCGTTGCACTTTCCGAGCCCGTAGGGTATCTGAGTGGCTTAAAAGTACAAGAAAACACTTCAAAAGTGACGTTTCTGAAGAATTTTAACAGTTTTCTTGTATCTACGAACGCCAGAATGCATAAAATTGACCTAAACGTCTCCTTTTCCTATTCTGAGTCGATTCTGCATGCTTTAAGTGTGTTTGGTGGCTCAGAACCATCAAAAAACGTTGAAATATAGTTCAAATTCAATAAAAATCGACAAAAATACAGTTTCTAGCTAAAATTTGATGGTTTCGTTGCACTTTCCGAGCCCGTAGGGTATCTGAGTGGCTTAAAAGTACAAGAAAACACTTCAAAAGTGACGTTTCTGAAGAATTTTAACAGTTTTCTTGTATCTACGAACGCCAGAATGCATAAAATTGACCTAAACGTCTCCTTTTCCTATTCTGAGTCGATTCTGCATGCTTTAAGTGTGTTTGGTGGCTCAGAACCATCAAAAAACGTTGAAATATAGTTCAAATTCAATAAAAATCGACAAAAATACAGTTTCTAGCTAAAATTTGATGGTTTCGTTGCACTTTCCGAGCCCGTAGGGTATCTGAGTGGCTTAAAAGTACAAGAAAACACTTCAAAAGTGACGTTTCTGAAGAATTTTAACAGTCTTCTTGTATCTACGAACGCCAGAATGCATAAAATTGACCTAAACGTCTCCTTTTCCTATTCTGAGTCGATTCTGCATGCTTTAAGTGTGTTTGGTGGCTCAGAACCATCAAAAAACATTGAAATATAGTTCAAATTCAATAAAAATCGACAAAAATACAGTTTCTAGCTAAAATTTGATGGTTTCGTTGCACTTTCCGAGCCCGTAGGGTATCTGAGTGGCTTAAAAATACAAGAAAACACTTCAAAAGTGACGTTTCTTAAGAATTTTAACAGTTTTCTTGTATCTACGAACGCCAGAATGCATAAAATTGACCTAAACGTCTCCTTTTCCTATTCTGAGTCGATTCTGCATGCTTTAAGTGTGTTTGGTGGCTCAGAACCATCAAAAAACGTTGAAATATAGTTCAAATTCAATAAAAATCGACAAAAATACAGTTTCTAGCTAAAATTTGATGGTTTCGTTGCACTTTCCGAGCCCGTAGGGTATCTGAGTGGCTTAAAAGTACAAGAAAACACTTCAAAAGTGACGTTTCTGAAGAATTTTAACAGTTTTCTTGTATCTACGAACGCCAGAATGCATAAAATTGACCTAAACGTCTCCTTTTCCTATTCTGAGTCGATTCTGCATGCTTTAAGTGTGTTTGGTGGCTCAGAACCATCAAAAAACGTTGAAATATAGTTCAAATTCAATAAAAATCGACAAAAATACAGTTTCTAGCTAAAATTTGATGGTTTCGTTGCACTTTCCGAGCCCGTAGGGTATCTGAGTGGCTTAAAAGTACAAGAAAACACTTCAAAAGTGATGTTTCTGAAGAATTTTAACAGTTTTCTTGTATCTACGAACGCCAGAATGCATAAAATTTACCTAAACGTCTCCTTTTCCTATTCTGAGTCGATTCTGCATGCTTTAAGTGTGTTTGGTGGCTCAGAACCATCAAAAAACGTTGAAATATAGTTCAAATTCAATAAAAATCGACAAAAATACAGTTTCTAGCTAAAATTTGATGGTTTCGTTGCACTTTCCGAGCCCGTAGGGTATCTGAGTGGCTTAAAAGTACAAGAAAACACTTCAAAAGTGACGTTTCTTAAGAATTTTAACAGTTTTCTTGTATCTACGAACGCCAGAATGCATAAAATTGACCTAAACGTCTCCTTTTCCTATTCTGAGTCGATTCTGCATGCTTTAAGTGTGTTTGGTGGCTCAGAACCATCAAAAAACGTTGAGATATAGTTCAAATTCAATAAAAATCGACAAAAATACAGTTTCTAGCTAAAGTTTGATGGTTTCGTTGCACTTTCCGAGCCCGTAGGGTATCTGAGTGGCTTAAAAGTACAAGAAAACACTTCAAAAGTGACGTTTCTGAAGAATTTTAACAGTTTTCTTGTATCTACGAACGCCAGAATGCATAAAATTGACCTAAACGTCTCCTTTTCCTATTCTGAGTCGATTCTGCATGCTTTAAGTGTGTTTGGTGGCTCAGAACCATCAAAAAACGTTGAAATATAGTTCAAATTCAATAAAAATCGACAAAAATACAGTTTCTAGCTAAAATTTGATGGTTTCGTTGCACTTTCCGAGCCCGTAGGGTATCTGAGTGGCTTAAAAGTACAAGAAAACACTTCAAAAGTGACGTTTCTGAAGAATTTTAACAGTTTTCTTGTATCTACGAACGCCAGAATGCATAAAATTGACCTAAACGTCTCCTTTTCCTATTCTGAGTCGATTCTGCATGCTTTAAGTGTGTTTGGTGGCTCAGAACCATCAAAAAACGTTGAAATATAGTTCAAATTCAATAAAAATCGACAAAAATACAGTTTCTAGCTAAAATTTGATGGTTTCGTTGCACTTTCCGAGCCCGTAGGGTATCTGAGTGGCTTAAAAATACAAGAAAACACTTCAAAAGTGACGTTTCTTAAGAATTTTAACAGTTTTCTTGTATCTACGAACGCCAGAATGCATAAAATTGACCTAAACGTCTCCTTTTCCTATTCTGAGTCGATTCTGCATGCTTTAAGTGTGTTTGGTGGCTCAGAACCATCAAAAAACGTTGAAATATAGTTCAAATTCAATAAAAATCGACAAAAATACAGTTTCTAGCTAAAATTTGATGGTTTCGTTGCACTTTCCGAGCCCGTAGGGTATCTGAGTGGCTTAAAAGTACAAGAAAACACTTCAAAAGTGACGTTTCTGAAGAATTTTAACAGTTTTCTTGTATCTACGAAAGCCAGAATGCATAAAATTGACCTAAACGTCTCCTTTTCCTATTCTGAGTCGATTCTGCATGCTTTAAGTGTGTTTGGTGGCTCAGAACCATCAAAAAACGTTGAAATATAGTTCAAATTCAATAAAAATCGACAAAAATACAGTTTCTAGCTAAAATTTGATGGTTTCGTTGCACTTTCCGAGCCCGTAGGGTATCTGAGTGGCTTAAAAGTACAAGAAAACACTTCAAAAGTGACGTTTCTGAAGAATTTTAACAGTTTTCTTGTATCTACGAACGCCAGAATGCATAAAATTGACCTAAACGTCTCCTTTTCCTATTCTGAGTCGATTCTGCATGCTTTAAGTGTGTTTGGTGGCTCAGAACCATCAAAAAACGTTGAAATATAGTTCAAATTCAATAAAAATCGACAAAAATACAGTTTCTAGCTAAAATTTGATGGTTTCGTTGCACTTTCCGAGCCCGTAGGGTATCTGAGTGGCTTAAAAGTACAAGAAAACACTTCAAAAGTGACGTTTCTGAAGAATTTTAACAGTTTTCTTGTATCTACGAACGCCAGAATGCATAAAATTGACCTAAACGTCTCCTTTTCCTATTCTGAGTCGATTCTGCATGCTTTAAGTGTGTTTGGTGGCTCAGAACCATCAAAAAACGTTGAAATATAGTTCAAATTCAATAAAAATCGACAAAAATACAGTTTCTAGCTAAAATTTGATGGTTTCGTTGCACTTTCCGAGCCCGTAGGGTATCTGAGTGGCTTAAAAGTACAAGAAAACACTTCAAAAGTGACGTTTCTGAAGAATTTTAACAGTTTTCTTGTATCTACAAACGCCAGAATGCATAAATATGACCTAAACGTCTCCTTTTCCTATTCTGAGTCGATTCTGCATGCTTTAAGTGTGTTTGGTGGCTCAGAACCATCAAAAAACGTTGAAATATAGTTCAAATTCAATAAAAATCGACAAAAATACAGTTTCTAGCTAAAATTTGATGGTTTCGTTGCACTTTCCGAGCCCGTAGGGTATCTGAGTGGCTTAAAAGTACAAGAAAACACTTCAAAAGTGACGTTTCTGAAGAATTTTAACAGTTTTCTTGTATCTACGAACGCCAGAATGCATAAAATTGACCTAAACGTCTCCTTTTCCTATTCTGAGTCGATTCTGCATGCTTTAAGTGTGTTTGGTGGCTCAGAACCATCAAAAAACGTTGAAATATAGTTCAAATTCAATAAAAATCGACAAAAATACAGTTTCTAGCTAAAATTTGATGGTTTCGTTGCACTTTCCGAGCCCGTAGGGTATCTGAGAGGCTTAAAAGTACAAGAAAACACTTCAAAAGTGACGTTTCTGAAGAATTTTAACAGTTTTCTTGTATCTACGAACGCCAGAATGCATAAAATTGACCTAAACGTCTCCTTTTCCTATTCTGAGTCGATTCTGCATGCTTTAAGTGTGTTTGGTGGCTCAGAACCATCAAAAAACGTTGAAATATAGTTCAAATTCAATAAAAATCGACAAAAATAAAGTTTCTAGCTAAAATTTGATGGTTTCGTTGCACTTTCCGAGACCGTAGGGTATCTGAGTGGCTTAAAAGTACAAGAAAACACTTCAAAAGTGACGTTTCTGAAGAATTTTAACAGTTTTCTTGTATCTACGAACGCCAGAATGCATAAAATTGACCTAAACGTCTCCTTTTCCTATTCTGAGTCGATTCTGCATGCTTTAAGTGTGTTTGGTGGCTCAGAACCATCAAAAAACGTTGAAATATAGTTCAAATTCAATAAAAATCGACAAAAATACAGTTTCTAGCAAAAGTTTGATGGTTTCGTTGCACTTTCCGAGCCCGTAGGGTATCTGAGTGGCTTAAAAGTACAAGAAAACACTTCAAAAGTGACGTTTCTGAAGAATTTTAACAGTTTTCTTGTATCTACGAACGCCAGAATGCATAAAATTGACCTAAACGTCTCCTTTTCCTATTCTGAGTCGATTCTGCATGCTTTAAGTGTGTTTGGTGGCTCAGAACCATCAAAAAACGTTGAAATATAGTTCAAATTCAATAAAAATCGACAAAAATACAGTTTCTAGCTAAAATTTGATGGTTTCGTTGCACTTTCCGAGCCCGTAGGGTATCTGAGTGGCTTAAAAGTACAAGAAAACACTTCAAAAGTGACGTTTCTGAAGAATTTTAACAGTTTTCTTGTATCTACGAACGCCAGAATGCATAAAATTGACCTAAACGTCTCCTTTTCCTATTCTGAGTCGATTCTGCATGCTTTAAGTGTGTTTGGTGGCTCAGAACCATCAAAAAACGTTGAAATATAGTTCAAATTCAATAAAAATCGACAAAAATACAGTTTCTAGCTATAATTTGATGGTTTCGTTGCACTTTCCGAGCCCGTAGGGTATCTGAGTGGCTTAAAAGTACAAGAAAACACTTCAAAAGTGACGTTTCTGAAGAATTTTAACAGTTTTCTTGTATCTACGAACGCCAGAATGCATAAAATTGACCTAAACGTCTCCTTTTCCTATTCTGAGTCGATTCTGCATGCTTTAAGTGTGTTTGGTGGCTCAGAACCATCAAAAAACGTTGAAATATAATTCAAATTCAATAAAAATCGACAAAAATACAGTTTCTAGCTAAAATTTGATGGTTTCGTTGCACTTTCCGAGCCCGTAGGGTATCTGAGTGGCTTAAAAGTACAAGAAAACACTTCAAAAGTGACGTTTCTGAAGAATTTTAACAGTTTTCTTGTATCTACGAACGCCAGAATGCATAAAATTGACCTAAACGTCTCCTTTTCCTATTCTGAGTCGATTCTGCATGCTTTAAGTGTGTTTGGTGGCTCAGAACCATAAAAAAACGTTGAAATATAGTTCAAATTCAATAAAAATCGACAAAAATACAGTTTCTAGCTAAAATTTGATGGTTTCGTTGCACTTTCCGAGCCCGTAGGGTATCTGAGTGGCTTAAAAGTCCAAGAAAGCACTTCAAAAGTGACGTTTCTGAAGAATTTTAACAGTTTTCTTGTATCTACGAACGCCAGAATGCATAAAATTGACCTAAACGTCTCCTTTTCCTATTCTGAGTCGATTCTGCATGCTTTAAGTGTGTTTGGTGGCTCAGAACCATCAAAAAACGTTGAAATATAGTTCAAATTCAATAAAAATCGACAAAAATACAGTTTCTAGCTAAAATTTGATGGTTTCGTTGCACTTTCCGAGCCCGTAGGGTATCTGAGTGGCTTAAAAGTACAAGAAAACACTTCAAAAGTGACGTTTCTGAAGAATTTTAACAGTTTTCTTGTATCTACGAACGCCAGAATGCATAAAATTGACCTAAACGTCTCCTTTTCCTATTCTGAGTCGATTCTGCATGCTTTAAGTGTGTTTGGTGGCTCAGAACCATCAAAAAACGTTGAAATATAGTTCAAATTCAATAAAAATCGACAAAAATACAGTTTCTAGCTAAAATTTGATGGTTTCGTTGCACTTTCCGAGCCCGTAGGGTATCTGAGTGGCTTAAAAGTACAAGAAAACACTTCAAAAGTGACGTTTCTGAAGAATTTTAACAGTTTTCTTGTATCTACGAACGCCAGAATGCATAAAATAGACCTAAACGTCTCCTTTTCCTATTCTGAGTCGATTCTGCATGCTTTAAGTGTGTTTGGTGGCTCAGAACCATCAAAAAACGTTGAAATATAGTTCAAATTCAATAAAAATCGACAAAAATACAGTTTCTAGCTAAAATTTGATGGTTTCGTTGCACTTTCCGAGCCCGTAGGGTATCTGAGTGGCTTAAAAGTACAAGAAAACACTTCAAAAAGTGACGTTTCTGAAGAATTTTAACAGTTTTCTTGTATCTACGAACGCCAGAATGCATAAAATTGACCTAAACGTCTCCTTTTCCTATTCTGAGTCGATTCTGCATGCTTTAAGTGTGTTTGGTGGCTCAGAACCATCAAAAAACGTTGAAATATAGTTCAAATTCAATAAAAATCGACAAAAATACAGTTTCTAGCTAAAATTTGATGGTTTCGTTGCACTTTCCGAGCCCGTAGGGTATCTGAGTGGCTTAAAAGTACAAGAAAACACTTCAAAAGTGACGTTTCTGAAGAATTTTAACAGTTTTCTTGTATCTACGAACGCCAGAATGCATAAAATTGACCTAAACGTCTCCTTTTCCTATTCTGAGTCGATTCTGCATGCTTTAAGTGTGTTTGGTGGCTCAGAACCATCAAAAAACGTTGAAATATAGTTCAAATTCAATAAAAATCGACAAAAATACAGTTTCTAGCTAAAATTTGATGGTTTCATTGCACTTTCCGAGCCCGTAGGGTATCTGAGTGGCTTAAAAGTACAAGAAAACACTTCAAAAGTGACGTTTCTGAAGAATTTTAACAGTTTTCTTGTATCTACGAACGCCAGAATGCATAAAATAGACCTAAACGTCTCCTTTTCCTATTCTGAGTCGATTCTGCATGCTTTAAGTGTGTTTGGTGGCTCAGAACCATCAAAAAACGTTGAAATATAGTTCAAATTCAATAAAAATCGACAAAAATACAGTTTCTAGCTAAAATTTGATGGTTTCGTTGCACTTTCCGAGCCCGTAGGGTATCTGAGTGGCTTAAAAGTACAAGAAAACACTTCAAAAGTGACGTTTCTGAAGAATTTTAACAGTTTTCTTGTATCTACGAACGCCAGAATGCATAAAATTGACCTAAACGTCTCCTTTTCCTATTCTGAGTCGATTCTGCATGCTTTAAGTGTGTTTGGTGGCTCAGAACCATCAAAAAACGTTGAAATATAGTTCAAATTCAATAAAAATCGACAAAAATACAGTTTCTAGCTAAAATTTGATGGTTTCGTTGCACTTTCCGAGCCCGTAGGGTATCTGAGTGGCTTAAAAGTACAAGAAAACACTTCAAAAGTGACGTTTCTGAAGAATTTTAACAGTTTTCTTGTATCTACGAACGCCAGAATGCATAAAATTGACCTAAACGTCTCCTTTTCCTATTCTGAGTCGATTCTGCATGCTTTAAGTGTGTTTGGTGGCTCAGAACCATCAAAAAACGTTGAAATATAGTTCAAATTCAATAAAAATCGACAAAAATACAGTTTCTAGCTAAAATTTTATGGTTTCGTTGCACTTTCCGAGCCCGTAGGGTATCTGAGTGGCTTAAAAGTACAAGAAAACACTTCAAAAGTGACGTTTCTGAAGAATTTTAACAGTTTTCTTGTATCTACGAACGCCAGAATGCATAAAATTGACCTAAACGTCTCCTTTTCCTATTCTGAGTCGATTCTGCATGCTTTAAGTGTGTTTGGTGGCTCAGAACCATCAAAAAACGTTGAAATATAGTTCAAATTCAATAAAAATCGACAAAAATACAGTTTCTAGCTAAAATTTGATGGTTTCGTTGCACTTTCCGAGCCCGTAGGGTATCTGAGTGGCTTAAAAGTACAAGAAAACACTTCAAAAGTGACGTTTCTGAAGAATTTTAACAGTTTTCTTGTATCTACGAACGCCAGAATGCATAAAATTGACCTAAACGTCTCCTTTTCCTATTCTGAGTCGATTCAGCATGCTTTAAGTGTGTTTGGTGGCTCAGAACCATCAAAAATCGTTGAAATATAGTTCAAATTCAATAAAAATCGACAAAAATACAGTTTCTAGCTAAAATTTGATGGTTTCGTTGCACTTTCCGAGCCCGTAGGTTATCAGAGTGGCTTAAAAGTACAAGAAAACACTTCAAAAGTGACGTTTCTGAAGAATTTTAACAATTTTCTTGTATCAACGAACGCCAGAATGCATTAAATTGACCTAAACGTCTCCTTTTCCTATTCTGAGTCGATTCTGCATGCTTTAAGTGTGTTTGGTGGCTCAGAACCATCAAAAAACGTTGAAATATAGTTCAAATTCAATAAAAATCGACAAAAATACAGTTTCTAGCTAAAATTTGATGGTTTCGTTGCACTTTCCGAGCCCGTAGGGTATCTGAGTGTCTTAAAAGTACAAGAAAACACTTCAAAAGTGACGTTTCTGAAGAATTTTAACAGTTTTCTTGTATCTACGAACGCCAGAATGCATAAAATTGACCTAAACGTCTCCTTTTCCTATTCTGAGTCGATTCTGCATGCTTTAAGTGTGTTTGGTGGCTCAGAACCATCAAAAAACGTTGAAATATAGTTCAAATTCAATAAAAATCGACAAAAATACAGTTTCTAACTAAAATTTGATGGTTTCGTTGCACTTTCCGAGCCCGTAGGGTATCTGAGTGGCTTAAAAGTACAAGAAAACACTTCAAAAGTGACGTTTCTGAAGAATTTTAACAGTTTTCTTGTATCTACGAACGCCAGAATGCATAAAATTGACCTAAACGTCTCCTTTTCCTATTCTGAGTCGATTCTGCATGCTTTAAGTGTGTTTGGTGGCTCAGAACCATCAAAAAACGTTGAAATATAGTTCAAATTCAATAAAAATCGACAAAAATACAGTTTCTAGCTAAAATTTGATGGTTTCGTTGCACTTTCCGAGCCCGTAGGGTATCTGAGTGGCTTAAAAGTACAAGAAAACACTTCAAAAGTGACGTTTCTGAAGAATTTTAACAGTTTTCTTGTATCTACGAACGCCAGAATGCATAAAATTGACCTAAACGTCTCCTTTTCCTATTCTGAGTCGATTCTGCATGCTTTAAGTGTGTTTGGTGGCTCAGAACCATCAAAAAACGTTGAAATATAGTTCAAATTCAATAAAAATCGACAAAAATACAGTTTCTAGCTAAAATTTGATGGTTTCGTTGCACTTTCCGAGCCCGGAGGGTATCTGAGTGGCTTAAAAGTACAAGAAAACACTTCAAAAGTGACGTTTCTGAAGAATTTTAACAGTTTTCTTGTATCTACGAACGCCAGAATGCATAAAATTGACCTAAACGTCTCCTTTTCCTATTCTGAGTCGATTCTGCATGCTTTAAGTGTGTTTGGTGGCTCAGAACCATCAAAAAACGTTGAAATATAGTTCAAATTCAATAAAAATCGACAAAAATACAGTTTCTAGCTAAAATTTGATGGTTTCGTTGCACTTTCCGAGCCCGTAGGGTATCTGAGTGGCTTAAAAGTACAAGAAAACACTTCAAAAGTGACGTTTCTGAAGAATTTTAACAGTTTTCTTGTATCTACGAACGCCAGAATGCATAAAATTGAATTAAACGTCTCCTTTTCCTATTCTGAGTCGATTCTGCATGCTTTAAGTGTGTTTGGTGGCTCAGAACCATCAAAAAACGTTGAAATATAGTTCAAGTTCAATAAAAATCGACAAAAATACAGTTTCTAGCTAAAATTTGATGGTTTCGTTGCACTTTCCGAGCCCGTAGGGTATCTGAGTGGCTTAAAAGTACAAGAAAACACTTCAAAAGTGACGTTTCTGAAGAATTTTAACAGTTTTCTTGTATCTACGAACGCCAGAATGCATAAATTTGACCTAAACGTCTCCTTTTCCTATTCTGAGTCGATTCTGCATGCTTTAAGTGTGTTTGGTGGCTCAGAACCATCAAAAAACGTTGAAATATAGTTCAAATTCAATAAAAATCGACAAAAATACAGTTTCTAGTTAAAATTTGATGGTTTCGTTGCACTTTCCGAGCCCGTAGGGTATCTGAGTGGCTTAAAAGTACAAGAAAACACTTCAAAAGTGACGTTTCTGAAGAATTTTAACAGTTTTCTTGTATCTACGAACGCCAGAATGCATAAAATTGACCTAAACGTCTCCTTTTCCTATTCTGAGTCGATTCTGCATGCTTTAAGTGTGTTTGGTGGCTCAGAACCATCAAAAAACGTTGAAATATAGTTCAAATTCAATAAAAATCGACAAAAATACAGTTTCTAGCTAAAATTTGATGGTTTCGTTGCACTTTCCGAGCCCGTAGGGTATCTGAGTGGCTTAAAAGTACAAGAAAACACTTCAAAAGTGACGTTTCTGAAGAATTTTAACAGTTTTCTTGTATCTACGAACGCCAGAATGCATAAAATTGACCTAAACGTCTCCTTTTCCTATTCTGAGTCGATTCTGCATGCTTTAAGTGTGTTTGGTGGCTCAGAACCATCAAAAAACGTTGAAATATAGTTCAAATTCAATGAAAATCGACAAAAATACAGTTTCTAGCTAAAATTTGATGGTTTCGTTGCACTTTCCGAGCCCGTAGGGTATCTGAGTGGCTTAAAAGTACAAGAAAACACTTCAAAAGTGACGTTTCTGAAGAATTTTAACAGTTTTCTTGTATCTACGAACGCCAGAATGCATAAAATTGACCTAAACGTCTCCTTTTCCTATTCTGAGTCGATTCTGCATGCTTTAAGTGTGTTTGGTGGCTCAGAACCATCAAAAAACGTTGAAATATAGTTCAAATTCAATAAAAATCGACAAAAATACAGTTTCTAGCTAAAATTTGATGGTTTCGTTGCACTTTCCGAGCCCGTAGGGTATCTGAGTGGCTTAAAAGTACAAGAAAACACATCAAAAGTGACGTTTCTGAAGAATTTTAACAGTTTTCTTGTATCTACGAACGCCAGAATGCATAAAATTGACCTAAACGTCTCCTTTTCCTATTCTGAGTCGATTCTGCATGCTTTAAGTGTGTTTGGTGGCTCAGAACCATCAAAAAACGTTGAAATATAGTTCAAATTCAATAAAAATCGACAAAAATACAGTTTCTAGCTAAAATTTGATGGTTTCGTTGCACTTTCCGAGCCCGTTGGGTATCTGAGTGGCTTAAAAGTACAAGAAAACACTTCAAAAGTGACGTTTCTGAAGAATTTTAACAGTTTTCTTGTATCTACGAACGCCAGAATGCATAAAATTGACCTAAACGTCTCCTTTTCCTATTCTGAGTCGATTCTGCATGCTTTAAGTGTGTTTGGTGGCTCAGAACCATCAAAAAACGTTGAAATATAGTTCAAATTCAATAAAAATCGACAAAAATACAGTTTCTAGCTAAAATTTGATGGTTTCGTTGCACTTTCCGAGCCCGTAGGGTATCTGAGTGGCTTAAAAGTACAAGAAAACACTTCAAAAGTGACGTTTCTGAAGAATTTTAACAGTTTTCTTGTATCTACGAACGCCAGAATGCATAAAATTGACCTAAACGTCTCCTTTTCCTATTCTGAGTCGATTCTGCATGCTTTAAGTGTGTTTGGTGGCTCAGAACCATCAAAAAACGTTGAAATATAGTTCAAATTCAATAAAAATCGACAAAAATACAGTTTCTAGCTAAAATTTGATGGTTTCGTTGCACTTTCCGAGCCCGTAGGGTATCTGAGTGGCTTAAGAGTACAAGAAAACACATCAAAAGTGACGTTTCTGAAGAATTTTAACAGTTTTCTTGTATCTACGAACGCCAGAATGCATAAAATTGACCTAAACGTCTCCTTTTCCTATTCTGAGTCGATTCTGCATGCTTTAAGTGTGTTTGGTGGCTCAGAACCATCAAAAAACGTTGAAATATAGTTCAAATTCAATAAAAATCGACAAAAATACAGTTTCTAGCTAAAATTTGATGGTTTCGTTGCACTTTCCGAGCCCGTAGGGTATCTGAGTGGCTTAAAAGTACAAGAAAACACTTCAAAAGTGACGTTTCTGAAGAATTTTAACAGTTTTCTTGTATCTACGAACGCCAGAATGCATAAAATTGACCTAAACGTCTCCTTTTCCTATTCTGAGTCGATTCTGCATGCTTTAAGTGTGTTTGGTGGCTCAGAACCATCAAAAAACGTTGAAATATAGTTCAAATTCAATAAAAATCGACAAAAATACAGTTTCTAGCTAAAATTTGATGGTTTCGTTGCACTTTCCGAGCCCGTAGGGTATCTGAGTGGCTTAAAAGTACAAGAAAACACTTCAAAAGTGACGTTTCTGAAGAATTTTAACAGTTTTCTTGTATCTACGAACGCCAGAATGCATAAAATTGACCTAAACGTCTCCTTTTCCTATTCTGAGTCGATTCTGCATGCTTTAAGTGTGTTTGGTGGCTCAGAACCATCAAAAAACGTTGAAATATAGTTCAAATTCAATAAAAATCGACAAAAATACAGTTTCTAGCTAAAATTTGATGGTTTCGTTGCACTTTCCGAGCCCGTAGGGTATCTGAGTGGCTTAAAAGTACAAGAAAACACTTCAAAAGTGACGTTTCTGAAGAATTTTAACAGTTTTCTTGTATCTACGAACGCCAGAATGCATAAAATTGACCTAAACGTCTCCTTTTCCTATTCTGAGTCGATTCTGCATGCTTTAAGTGTGTTTGGTGGCTCAGAACCATCAAAAAACGTTGAAATATAGTTCAAATTCAATAAAAATCGACAAAAATACAGTTTCTAGCTAAAATTTGATGGTTTCGTTGCACTTTCCGAGCCCGTAGGGTATCTGAGTGGCTTAAAAGTACAAGAAAACACTTCAAAAGTGACGTTTCTGAAGAATTTTAACAGTTTTCTTGTATCTACGAACGCCAGAATGCATAAAATTGACCTAAACGTCTCCTTTTCCTATTCTGAGTCGATTCTGCATGCTTTAAGTGTGTTTGGTGGCTCAGAACCATCAAAAAACGTTGAAATATAGTTCAAATTCAATAAAAATCGACAAAAATACAGTTTCTAGCTAAAATTTGATGGTTTCGTTGCACTTTCCGAGCCCGTAGGGTATCTGAGTGGCTTAAAAGTACAAGAAAACACTTCAAAAGTGACGTTTCTGAAGAATTTTAACAGTTTTCTTGTATCTACGAACGCCAGAATGCATAAAATTGACCTAAACGTCTCCTTTTCCTATTCTGAGTCGATTCTGCATGCTTTAAGTGTGTTTGGTGGCTCAGAACCATCAAAAAACGTTGAAATATAGTTCAAATTCAATAAAAATCGACAAAAATACAGTTTCTAGCTAAAATTTGATGGTTTCGTTGCACTTTCCGAGCCCGTAGGGTATCTGAGTGGCTTAAAAGTACAAGAAAACACTTCAAAAGTGACGTTTCTGAAGAATTTTAACAGTTTTCTTGTATCTACGAACGCCAGAATGCATAAAATTGACCTAAACGTCTCCTTTTCCTATTCTGAGTCGATTCTGCATGCTTTAAGTGTGTTTGGTGGCTCAGAACCATCAAAAAACGTTGAAATATAGTTCAAATTCACTAAAAATCGACAAAAATACAGTTTCTAGCTAAAATTTGATGGTTTCGTTGCACTTTCCGAGCCCGTTGGGTATCTGAGTGGCTTAAAAGTACAAGAAAACACTTCAAAAGTGACGTTTCTGAAGAATTTTAACAGTTTTCTTGTATCTACGAACGACAGAATGCATAAAATTGACCTAAACGTCTCCTTTTCCTATTCTGAGTCGATTCTGCATGCTTTAAGTGTGTTTGGTGGCTCAGAACCATCAAAAAACGTTGAAATATAGTTCAAATTCAATAAAAATCGACAAAAATACAGTTTCTAGCTAAAATTTGATGGTTTCGTTGCACTTTCCGAGCCCGTAGGGTATCTGAGTGGCTTAAAAGTACAAGAAAACACTTCAAAAGTGACGTTTCTGAAGAATTTTAACAGTTTTCTTGTATCTACGAACGCCAGAATGCATAAAATTGACCTAAACGTCTCCTTTTCCTATTCTGAGTCGATTCTGCATGCTTTAAGTGTGTTTGGTGGCTCAGAACCATCAAAAAACGTTGAAATATAGTTCAAATTCAATAAAAATCGACAAAAATACAGTTTCTAGCTAAAATTTGATGGTTTCGTTGCACTTTCCGAGCCCGTAGGGTATCTGAGTGGCTTAAAAGTACAAGAAAACACTTCAAAAGTGACGTTTCTGAAGAATTTTAACAGTTTTCTTGTATCTACGAACGACAGAATGCATAAAATTGACCTAAACGTCTCCTTTTCCTATTCTGAGTCGATTCTGCATGCTTTAAGTGTGTTTGGTGGCTCAGAAACATCAAAAAACGTTGAAATATAGTTCAAATTCAATAAAAATCGACAAAAATACAGTTTCTAGCTAAAATTTGATGGTTTCGTTGCACTTTCCGAGCCCGTAGGGTATCTGAGTGGCTTAAAAGTACAAGAAAACACTTCAAAAGTGACGTTTCTGAAGAATTTTAACAGTTTTCTTGTATCTACGAACGCCAGAATGCATAAAATTGACCTAAACGTCTCCTTTTCCTATTCTGAGGCGATTCTGCATGCTTTAAGTGTGTTTGGTGGCTCAGAACCATCAGAAAACGTTGAAATATAGTTCAAATTCAATAAAAATCGACAAAAATACAGTTTCTAGCTAAAATTTGATGGTTTCGTTGCACTTTCCGAGCCCGTAGGGTATCTGAGTGGCTTAAAAGTACAAGAAAACACTTCAAAAGTGACGTTTCTGAAGAATTTTAACAGTTTTCTTGTATCTACGAACGCCAGAATGCATAAAATTGACCTAAACGTCTCCTTTTCCTATTCTGAGTCGATTCTGCATGCTTTAAGTGTGTTTGGTGGCTCAGAACCATCAAAAAACGTTGAAATATAGTTCAAATTCAATAAAAATCGACAAAAATACAGTTTCTAGCTAAAATTTGATAAACGTCTCCTTTTCCTATTCTGAGTCGATTCTGCATGCTTTAAGTGTGTTTGGTGGCTCAGAACCATCAAAAAACGTTGAAATATAGTTCAAATTCAATAAAAATCGACAAAAATACAGTTTCTAGCTAAAATTTGATGGTTTCGTTGCACTTTCCGAGCCCGTAGGGTATCTGAGTGGCTTAAAAGTACAAGAAAACACTTCAAAAGTGACGTTTCTGAAAAATTTTAACACTTTTCTTGTATCTACGAACGCCAGAATGCATAAAATTGACCTAAACGTCTCCTTTTCCTATTCTGAGTCGATTCTGCATGCTTTAAGTGTGTTTGGTGGCTCAGAACCATCAAAAAACGTTGAAATATAGTTCAAATTCAATAAAAATCGACAAAAATACAGTTTCTAGCTAAAATTTGATGGTTTCGTTGCAGTTTCCGAGCCCGTAGGGTATCTGAGTGGCTTAAAAGTACAAGAAAACACTTCAAAAGTGACGTTTCTGAAGAATTTTTTTAACAGTTTTCTTGTATCTACGAACGCCAGAATGCATAAAATTGACCTAAACGTCTCCTTTTCCTATTCTGAGTCGATTCTGCATGCTTTAAGTGTGTTTGGTGGCTCAGAACCATCAAAAAACGTTGAAATATAGTTCAAATTCAATAAAAATCGACAAAAATACAGTTTCTAGCTAAAATTTGATGGTTTCGTTGCACTTTCCGAGCCCGTAGGGTATCTGAGTGGCTTAAAAGTACAAGAAAACACTTCAAAAGTGACGTTTCTGAAGAATTTTAACAGTTTTCTTGTATCTACGAACGCCAGAATGCATAAAATTGACCTAAACGTCTCCTTTTCCTATTCTGAGTCGATTCTGCATGCTTTAAGTGTGTTTGGTGGCTCAGAACCATCAAAAAACGTTGAAATATAGTTCAAATTCAATAAAAATCGACAAAAATACAGTTTCTAGCTAAAATTTGATGGTTTCGTTGCACTTTCCGAGCCCGTAGGGTATCTGAGTGGCTTAAAAGTACAAGAAAACACTTCAAAAGTGACGTTTCTGAAGAATTTTAACAGTTTTCTTGTATCTACGAACGCCAGAATGCATAAAATTGACCTAAACGTCTCCTTTTCCTATTCTGAGTCGATTCTGCATGCTTTAAGTGTGTTTGGTGGCTCAGAACCATCAAAAAACGTTGAAATATAGTTCAAATTCAATAAAAATCGACAAAAATACAGTTTCTAGCTAAAATTTGATGGTTTCGTTGCACTTTCCGAGCCCGTAGGGTATCTGAGTGGCTTAAAAGTACAAGAAAACACTTCAAAAGTGACGTTTCTGAAGAATTTTAACAGTTTTCTTGTATCTACGAACGCCAGAATGCATAAAATTGACCTAAACGTCTCCTTTTCCTATTCTGAGTCGATTCTGCATGCTTTAAGTGTGTTTGGTGGCTCAGAACCATCAAAAAACGTTGAAATATAGTTCAAATTCAATAAAAATCGACAAAAATACAGTTTCTAGCTAAAATTTGATGGTTTCGTTGCACTTTCCGAGCCCGTAGGGTATCTGAGTGGCTTAAAAGTACAAGAAAACACTTCAAAAGTGACGTTTCTGAAGAATTTTAACAGTTTTCTTGTATCTACGAACGCCAGAATGCATAAAATTGACCTAAACGTCTCCTTTTCCTATTCTGAGTCGATTCTGCATGCTTTAAGTGTGTTTGGTGGCTCAGAACCATCAAAAAACGTTGAAATATAGTTCAAATTCAATAAAAATCGACAAAAATACAGTTTCTAGCTAAAATTTGATGGTTTCGTTGCACTTTCCGAGCCCGTAGGGTATCTGAGTGGCTTAAAAGTACAAGAAAACACTTCAAAAGTGACGTTTCTGAAGAATTTTAACAGTTTTCTTGTATCTACGAACGCCAGAATGCATAAAATTGACCTAAACGTCTCCTTTTCCTATTCTGAGTCGATTCTGCATGCTTTAAGTGTGTTTGGTGGCTCAGAACCATCAAAAAACGTTGAAATATAGTTCAAATTCAATAAAAATCGACAAAAATACAGTTTCTAGCTAAAATTTGATGGTTTCGTTGCACTTTCCGAGCCCGTAGGGTATCTGAGTGGCTTAAAAGTACAAGAAAACACTTCAAAAGTGACGTTTCTGAAGAATTTTAACAGTTTTCTTGTATCTACGAACGCCAGAATGCATAAAATTGACCTAAACGTCTCCTTTTCCTATTCTGAGTCGATTCTGCATGCTTTAAGTGTGTTTGGTGGCTCAGAACCATCAAAAAACGTTGAAATATAGTTCAAATTCAATAAAAATCGACAAAAATACAGTTTCTAGCTAAAATTTGATGGTTTCGTTGCACTTTCCGAGCCCGTAGGGTATCTGAGTGGCTTAAAAGTACAAGAAAACACTTCAAAAGTGACGTTTCTGAAGAATTTTAACAGTTTTCTTGTATCTACGAACGCCAGAATGCATAAAATTGACCTAAACGTCTCCTTTTCCTATTCTGAGTCGATTCTGCATGCTTTAAGTGTGTTTGGTGGCTCAGAACCATCAAAAAACGTTGAAATATAGTTCAAATTCAATAAAAATCGACAAAAATACAGTTTCTAGCTAAAATTTGATGGTTTCGTTGCACTTTCCGAGCCCGTAGGGTATCTGAGTGGCTTAAAAGTACAAGAAAACACTTCAAAAGTGACGTTTCTGAAGAATTTTAACAGTTTTCTTGTATCTACGAACGCCAGAATGCATAAAATTGACCTAAACGTCTCCTTTTCCTATTCTGAGTCGATTCTGCATGCTTTAAGTGTGTTTGGTGGCTCAGAACCATCAAAAAACGTTGAAATATAGTTCAAATTCAATAAAAATCGACAAAAATACACTTTCTAGCTAAAATTTGATGGTTTCGTTGCACTTTCCGAGCCCGTAGGGTATCTGAGTGGCTTAAAAGTACAAGAAAACACTTCAAAAGTGACGTTTCTGAAGAATTTTAACAGTTTTCTTGTATCTACGAACGCCAGAATGCATAAAATTGACCTAAACGTCTCCTTTTCCTATTCTGAGTCGATTCTGCATGCTTTAAGTGTGTTTGGTGGCTCAGAACCATCAAAAAACGTTGAAATATAGTTCAAATTCAATAAAAATCGACAAAAATACAGTTTCTAGCTAAAATTTGATGGTTTCGTTGCACTTTCCGAGCCCGTAGGGTATCTGAGTGGCTTAAAAGTACAAGAAAACACTTCAAAAGTGACGTTTCTGAAGAATTTTAACAGTTTTCTTGTATCTACGAACGCCAGAATGCATAAAATTGACCTAAACGTCTCCTTTTCCTATTCTGAGTCGATTCTGCATGCTTTAAGTGTGTTTGGTGGCTCAGAACCATCAAAAAACGTTGAAATATAGTTCAAATTCAATAAAAATCGACAAAAATACAGTTTCTAGCTAAAATTTGATGGTTTCGTTGCACTTTCCGAGCCCGTAGGGTATCTGAGTGGCTTAAAAGTACAAGAAAACACTTCAAAAGTGACGTTTCTGAAGAATTTTAACAGTTTTCTTGTATCTACGAACGCCAGAATGCATAAAATTGACCTAAACGTCTCCTTTTCCTATTCTGAGTCGATTCTGCATGCTTTAAGTGTGTTTGGTGGCTCAGAACCATCAAAAAACGTTGAAATATAGTTCAAATTCAATAAAAATCGACAAAAATACAGTTTCTAGCTAAAATTTGATGGTTTCGTTGCACTTTCCGAGCCCGTAGGGTATCTGAGTGGCTTAAAAGTACAAGAAAACACTTCAAAAGTGACGTTTCTGAAGAATTTTAACAGTTTTCTTGTATCTACGAACGCCAGAATGCATAAAATTGACCTAAACGTCTCCTTTTCCTATTCTGAGTCGATTCTGCATGCTTTAAGTGTGTTTGGTGGCTCAGAACCATCAAAAAACGTTGAAATATAGTTCAAATTCAATAAAAATCGACAAAAATACAGTTTCTAGCTAAAATTTGATGGTTTCGTTGCACTTTCCGAGCCCGTAGGGTATCTGAGTGGCTTAAAAGTACAAGAAAACACTTCAAAAGTGACGTTTCTGAAGAATTTTAACAGTTTTCTTGTATCTACGAACGCCAGAATGCATAAAATTGACCTAAACGTCTCCTTTTCCTATTCTGAGTCGATTCTGCAAGCTTTAAGTGTGTTTGGTGGCTCAGAACCATCAAAAAACGTTGAAATATAGTTCAAATTCAATAAAAATCGACAAAAATACAGTTTCTAGCTAAAATTTGATGGTTTCGTTGCACTTTCCGAGCCCGTAGGGTATCTGAGTGGCTTAAAAGTACAAGAAAACACTTCAAAAGTGAAGTTTCTGAAGAATTTTAACAGTTTTCTTGTATCTACGAACGCCAGAATGCATAAAATTGACCTAAACGTCTCCTTTTCCTATTCTGAGTCGATTCTGCATGCTTTAAGTGTGTTTGGTGGCTCAGAACCATCAAAAAACGTTGAAATATAGTTCAAATTCAATAAAAATCGACAAAAATACAGTTTCTAGCTAAAATTTGATGGTTTCGTTGCACTTTCCGAGCCCGTAGGGTATCTGAGTGGCTTAAAAGTACAAGAAAACACTTCAAAAGTGACGTTTCTGAAGAATTTTAACAGTTTTCTTGTATCTACGAACGCCAGAATGCATAAAATTGACCTAAACGTCTCCTTTTCCTATTCTGAGTCGATTCTGCATGCTTTAAGTGTGTTTGGTGGCTCAGAACCATCAAAAAACGTTGAAATATAGTTCAAATTCAATAAAAATCGACAAAAATACAGTTTCTAGCTAAAATTTGATGGTTTCGTTGCACTTTCCGAGCCCGTAGGGTATCTGAGTGGCTTAAAAGTACAAGAAAACACTTCAAAAGTGACGTTTCTGAAGAATTTTAACAGTTTTCTTGTATCTACGAACGCCAGAATGCATAAAATTGACCTAAACGTCTCCTTTTCCTATTCTGAGTCGATTCTGCATGCTTTAAGTGTGTTTGGTGGCTCAGAACCATCAAAAAACGTTGAAATATAGTTCAAATTCAATAAAAATCGACAAAAATACAGTTTCTAGCTAAAATTTGATGGTTTCGTTGCACTTTCCGAGCCCGTTGGGTATCTGAGTGGCTTAAAAGTACAAGAAAACACTTCAAAAGTGACGTTTCTGAAGAATTTTAACAGTTTTCTTGTATCTACGAACGCCAGAATGCATAAAATTGACCTAAACGTCTCCTTTTCCTATTCTGAGTCGATTCTGCATGCTTTAAGTGTGTTTGGTGGCTCAGAACCATCAAAAAACGTTGAAATATAGTTCAAATTCAATAAAAATCGACAAAAATACAGTTTCTAGCTAAAATTTGATGGTTTCGTTGCACTTTCCGAGCCCGTAGGGTATCTGAGTGGCTTAAAAGTACAAGAAAACACTTCAAAAGTGACGCTTCTGAAGAATTTTAACAGTTTTCTTGTATCTACGAACGCCAGAATGCATAAAATTGACCTAAACGTCTCCTTTTCCTATTCTGAGTCGATTCTGCATGCTTTAAGTGTGTTTGGTGGCTCAGAACCATCAAAAAACGTTGAAATATAGTTCAAATTCAATAAAAATCGACAAAAATACAGTTTCTAGCTAAAATTTGATGGTTTCGTTGCACTTTCCGAGCCCGTAGGGTATCTGAGTGGCTTAAAAGTACAAGAAAACACTTCAAAAGTGACGTTTCTGAAGAATTTTAACAGTTTTCTTGTATCTACGAACGCCAGAATGCATAAAATTGACCTAAACGTCTCCTTTTCCTATTCTGAGTCGATTCTGCATGCTTTAAGTGTGTTTGGTGGCTCAGAACCATCAAAAAACGTTGAAATATAGTTCAAATTCAATAAAAATCGACAAAAATACAGTTTCTAGCTAAAATTTGATGGTTTCGTTGCACTTTCCGAGCCCGTAGGGTATCTGAGTGGCTTAAAAGTACAAGAAAACACTTCAAAAGTGACGTTTCTGAAGAATTTTAACAGTTTTCTTGTATCTACGAACGCCAGAATGCATAAAATTGACCTAAACGTCTCCTTTTCCTATTCTGAGTCGATTCTGCATGCTTTAAGTGTGTTTGGTGGCTCAGAACCATCAAAAAACGTTGAAATATAGTTCAAATTCAATAAAAATCGACAAAAATACAGTTTCTAGCTAAAATTTGATGGTTTCGTTGCACTTTCCGAGCCCGTAGGGTATCTGAGTGGCTTAAAAGTACAAGAAAACACTTCAAAAGTGACGTTTCTGAAGAATTTTAACAGTTTTCTTGTATCTACGAACGCCAGAATGCATAAAATTGACCTAAACGTCTCCTTTTCCTATTCTGAGTCGATTCTGCATGCTTTAAGTGTGTTTGGTGGCTCAGAACCATCAAAAAACGTTGAAATATAGTTCAAATTCAATAAAAATCGACAAAAATACAGTTTCTAGCTAAAATTTGATGGTTTCGTTGCACTTTCCGAGCCCGTAGGGTATCTGAGTGGCTTAAAAGTACAAGAAAACACTTCAAAAGTGACGTTTCTGAAGAATTTTAACAGTTTTCTTGTATCTACGAACGCCAGAATGCATAAAATTGACCTAAACGTCTCCTTTTCCTATTCTGAGTCGATTCTGCATGCTTTAAGTGTGTTTGGTGGCTCAGAACCATCAAAAAACGTTGAAATACAGTTCAAATTCAATAAAAATCGACAAAAATACAGTTTCTAGCTAAAATTTGATGGTTTCGTTGCACTTTCCGAGCCCGTAGGGTATCTGAGTGGCTTAAAAGTACAAGAAAACACTTCAAAAGTGACTTTTCTGAAGAATTTTAACAGTTTTCTTGTATCTACGAACGCCAGAATGCATAAAATTGACCTAAACGTCTCCTTTTCCTATTCTGAGTCGATTCTGCATGCTTTAAGTGTGTTTGGTGGCTCAGAACCATCAAAAAACGTTGAAATATAGTTCAAATTCAATAAAAATCGACAAAAATACAGTTTCTAGCTAAAATTTGATGGTTTCGTTGCACTTTCCGAGCCCGTAGGGTATCTAAGTGGCTTAAAAGTACAAGAAAACACTTCAAAAGTGACGTTTCTGAAGAATTTTAACAGTTTTCTTGTATCTACGAACGCCAGAATGCATAAAATTGACCTAAACGTCTCCTTTTCCTATTCTGAGTCGATTCTGCATGCTTTAAGTGTGTTTGGTGGCTCAGAACCATCAAAAAACGTTGAAATATAGTTCAAATTCAATAAAAATCGACAAAAATACAGTTTCTAGCTAAAATTTGATGGTTTCGTTGCACTTTCCGAGCCGTAGGGTATCTGAGTGGCTTAAAAGTACAAGAAAACACTTCAAAAGTGACGTTTCTGAAGAATTTTAACAGTTTTCTTGTATCTACGAACGCCAGAATGCATAAAATTGACCTAAACGTCTCCTTTTCCTATTCTGAGTCGATTCTGCATGCTTTAAGTGTGTTTGGTGGCTCAGAACCATCAAAAAACGTTGAAATATAGTTCAAATTCAATAAAAATCGACAAAAATACAGTTTCTAGCTAAAATTTGATGGTTTCGTTGCACTTTCCGAGCCCGTAGGGTATCTGAGTGGCTTAAAAGTACAAGAAAACACTTCAAAAGTGACGTTTCTGAAGAATTTTAACAGTTTTCTTGTATCTACGAACGCCAGAATGCATAAAATTGACCTAAACGTCTCCTTTTCCTATTCTGAGTCGATTCTGCATGCTTTAAGTGTGTTTGGTGGCTCAGAACCATCAAAAAACGTTGAAATATAGTTCAAATTCAATAAAAATCGACAAAAATACAGTTTCTAGCTAAAATTTGATGGTTTCGTTGCACTTTCCGAGCCCGTAGGGTATCTGAGTGGCTTAAAAGTACAAGAAAACACTTCAAAAGTGACGTTTCTGAAGAATTTTAACAGTTTTCTTGTATCTACGAACGCCAGAATGCATAAAATTGACCTAAACGACTCCTTTTCCTATTCTGAGTCGATTCTGCATGCTTTAAGTGTGTTTGGTGGCTCAGAACCATCAAAAAACGTTGAAATATAGTTCAAATTCAATAAAAATCGACAAAAATACAGTTTCTAGCTAAAATTTGATGGTTTCGTTGCACTTTCCGAGCCCGTAGGGTATCTGAGTGGCTTAAAAGTACAAGAAAACACTTCAAAAGTGACGTTTCTGAAGAATTTTAACAGTTTTCTTGTATCTACGAACGCCAGAATGCATAAAATTGACCTAAACGTCTCCTTTTCCTATTCTGAGTCGATTCTGCATGCTTTAAGTGTGTTTGGTGGCTCAGAACCATCAAAAAACGTTGAAATATAGTTCAAATTCAATAAAAATCGACAAAAATACAGTTTCTAGCTAAAATTTGATGGTTTCGTTGCACTTTCCGAGCCCGTAGGGTATCTGAGTGGCTTAAAAGTACAAGAAAACACTTCAAAAGTGAAGTTTCTGAAGAATTTTAACAGTTTTCTTGTATCTACGAACGCCAGAATGCATAAAATTGACCTAAACGTCTCCTTTTCCTATTCTGAGTCGATTCTGCATGCTTAAAGTGTGTTTGGTGGCTCAGAACCATCAAAAAACGTTGAAATATAGTTCAAATTCAATAAAAATCGACAAAAATACAGTTTCTAGCTAAAATTTGATGGTTTCGTTGCACTTTCCGAGCCCGTAGGGTATCTGAGTGGCTTAAAAGTACAAGAAAACACTTCAAAAGTGACGTTTCTGAAGAATTTTAACAGTTTTCTTGTATCTACGAACGCCAGAATGCATAAAATTGACCTAAACGTCTCCTTTTCCTATTCTGAGTCGATTCTGCATGCTTTAAGTGTGTTTGGTGGCTCAAAACCATCAAAAAACGTTGAAATATAGTTCAAATTCAATAAAAATCGACAAAAATACAGTTTCTAGCTAAAATTTGATGGTTTCGTTGCACTTTCCGAGCCCGTAGGGTATCTGAGTGGCTTAAAAGTACAAGAAAACACTTCAAAAGTGACGTTTCTGAAGAATTTTAACAGTTTTCTTGTATCTACGAACGCCAGAATGCATAAAATTGACCTAAACGTCTCCTTTTCCTATTCTGAGTCGATTCTGCATGCTTTAAGTGTGTTTGGTGGCTCAGAACCATCAAAAAACGTTGAAATATAGTTCAAATTCAATAAAAATCGACAAAAATACAGTTTCTAGCTAAAATTTGATGGTTTCGTTGCACTTTCCGAGCCCGTAGGGTATCTGAGTGGCTTAAAAGTACAAGAAAACGCTTCAAAAGTGACGTTTCTGAAGAATTTTAACAGTTTTCTTGTATCTACGAACGCCAGAATGCATAAAATTGACCTAAACGTCTCCTTTTCCTATTCTGAGTCGATTCTGCATGCTTTAAGTGTGTTTGGTGGCTCAGAACCATCAAAAAACGTTGAAATATAGTTCAAATTCAATAAAAATCGACAAAAATACAGTTTCTAGCTAAAATTTGATGGTTTCGTTGCACTTTCCGAGCCCGTAGTGTATCTGAGTGGCTTAAAAGTACAAGAAAACACTTCAAAAGTGACGTTTCTGAAGAATTTTAACAGTTTTCTTGTATCTACGAACGCCAGAATGCATAAAATTGACCTAAACGTCTCCGTTTCCTATTCTGAGTCGATTCTGCATGCTTTAAGTGTGTTTGGTGGCTCAGAACCATCAAAAAACGTTGAAATATAGTTCAAATTCAATAAAAATCGACAAAAATACAGTTTCTAGCTAAAATTTGATGGTTTCGTTGCACTTTCCGAGCCCGTAGGGTATCTGAGTGGCTTAAAAGTACAAGAAAACACTTCAAAAGTGACGTTTCTGAAGAATTTTAACAGTTTTCTTGTATCTACGAACGCCAGAATGCATAAAATTGACCTAAACGTCTCCTTTTCCTATTCTGAGTCGATTCTGCATGCTTTAAGTGTGTTTGGTGGCTCAGAACCATCAAAAAACGTTGAAATATAGTTCAAATTCAATAAAAATCGACAAAAATACAGTTTCTAGCTAAAATTTGATGGTTTCGTTGCACTTTCCGAGCCCGTAGGGTATCTGAGTGGCTTAAAAGTACAAGAAAACACTTCAAAAGTGACGTTTCTGAAGAATTTTAACAGTTTTCTTGTATCTACGAACGCCAGAATGCATAAAATTGACCTAAACGTCTCCTTTTCCTATTCTGAGTCGATTCTGCATGCTTTAAGTGTGTTTGGTGGCTCAGAACCATCAAAAAACGTTGAAATATAGTTCAAATTCAATAAAAATCGACAAAAATACAGTTTCTAGCTAAAATTTGATGGTTTCGTTGCACTTTCCGAACCCGTAGGGTATCTGAGTGGCTTAAAAGTACAAGAAAACACTTCAAAAGTGACGTTTCTGAAGAATTTTAACAGTTTTCTTGTATCTACGAACGCCAGAATGCATAAAATTGACCTAAACGTCTCCTTTTCCTATTCTGAGTCGATTCTGCATGCTTTAAGTGTGTTTGGTGGCTCAGAACCATCAAAAAACTTTGAAATATAGTTCAAATTCAATAAAAATCGACAAAAATACAGTTTCTAGCTAAAATTTGATGGTTTCGTTGCACTTTCCGAGCCCGTAGGGTATCTGAGTGGCTTAAAAGTACAAGAAAACACTTCAAAAGTGACGTTTCTGAAGAATTTTAACAGTTTTCTTGTATCTACGAACGCCAGAATGCATAAAATTGACCTAAACGTCTCCTTTTCCTATTCTGAGTCGATTCTGCATGCTTTAAGTGTGTTTGGTGGCTCAGAACCATCAAAAAACGTTGAAACATAGTTCAAATTCAATAAAAATCGACAAAAATACAGTTTCTAGCTAAAATTTGATGGTTTCGTTGCACTTTCCGAGCCCGTAGGGTATCTGAGTGGCTTAAAAGTACAAGAAAACACTTCAAAAGTGACGTTTCTGAAGAATTTTAACAGTTTTCTTGTATCTACGAACGCCAGAATGCATAAAATTGACCTAAACGTCTCCTTTTCCTATTCTGAGTCGATTCTGCATGCTTTAAGTGTGTTTGGTGGCTCAAAACCATCAAAAAACGTTGAAATATAGTTCAAATTCAATAAAAATCGACAAAAATACAGTTTCTAGCTAAAATTTGATGGTTTCGTTGCACTTTCCGAGCCCGTAGGGTATCTGAGTGGCTTAAAAGTACAAGAAAACACTTCAAAAGTGACGTTTCTGAAGAATTTTAACAGTTTTCTTGTATCTACGAACGCCAGAATGCATAAAATTGACCTAAACGTCTCCTTTTCCTATTCTGAGTCGATTCTGCATGCTTTAAGTGTGTTTGGTGGCTCAGAACCATCAAAAAACGTTGAAATATAGTTCAAATTCAATAAAAATCGACAAAAATACAGTTTCTAGCTAAAATTTGATGGTTTCGTTGCACTTTCCGAGCCCGTAGGTTATCTGAGTGGCTTAAAAGTACAAGAAAACGCTTCAAAAGTGACGTTTCTGAAGAATTTTAACAGTTTTCTTGTATCTACGAACGCCAGAATGCATAAAATTGACCTAAACGTCTCCTTTTCCTATTCTGAGTCGATTCTGCATGCTTTAAGTGTGTTTGGTGGCTCAGAACCATCAAAAAACGTTGAAATATAGTTCAAATTCAATAAAAATCGACAAAAATACAGTTTCTAGCTAAAATTTGATGGTTTCGTTGCACTTTCCGAGCCCGTAGGGTATCTGAGTGGCTTAAGAGTACAAGAAAACACTTCAAAAGTGACGTTTCTGAAGAATTTTAACAGTTTTCTTGTATCTACGAACGCCAGAATGCATAAAATTGACCTAAACGTCTCCTTTTCCTATTCTGAGTCGATTCTGCATGCTTTAAGTGTGTTTGGTGGCTCAGAACCATCAAAAAACGTTGAAATATAGTTCAAATTCAATAAAAATCGACAAAAATACAGTTTCTAGCTAAAATTTGATGGTTTCGTTGCACTTTCCGAGCCCGTAGGGTATCTGAGTGGCTTAAAAGTACAAGAAAACACTTCAAAAGTGACGTTTCTGAAGAATTTTAACAGTTTTCTTGTATCTACGAACGCCAGAATGCATAAAATTGACCTAAACGTCTCCTTTTCCTATTCTCAGTCGATTCTGCATGCTTTAAGTGTGTTTGGTGGCTCAGAACCATCAAAAAACGTTGAAATATAGTTCAAATTCAATAAAAATCGACAAAAATACAGTTTCTAGCTAAAATTTGATGGTTTCGTTGCACTTTCCGAGCCCGTAGTGTATCTGAGTGGCTTAAAAGTACAAGAAAACACTTCAAAAGTGACGTTTCTGAAGAATTTTAACAGTTTTCTTGTATCTACGAACGCCAGAATGCATAAAATTGACCTAAACGTCTCCGTTTCCTATTCTGAGTCGATTCTGCATGCTTTAAGTGTGTTTGGTGGCTCAGAACCATCAAAAAACGTTGAAATATAGTTCAAATTCAATAAAAATCGACAAAAATACAGTTTCTAGCTAAAATTTGATGGTTTCGTTGCACTTTCCGAGCCCGTAGGGTATCTGAGTGGCTTAAAAGTACAAGAAAACACTTCAAAAGTGACGTTTCTGAAGAATTTTAACAGTTTTCTTGTATCTACGAACGCCAGAATGCATAAAATTGACCTAAACGTCTCCTTTTCCTATTCTGAGTCGATTCTGCATGCTTTAAGTGTGTTTGGTGGCTCAGAACCATCAAAAAACGTTGAAATATAGTTCAAATTCAATAAAAATCGACAAAAATACAGTTTCTAGCTAAAATTTGATGGTTTCGTTGCACTTTCCGAGCCCGTAGGGTATCTGAGTGGCTTAAAAGTACAAGAAAACACTTCAAAAGTGACGTTTCTGAAGAATTTTAACAGTTTTCTTGTATCTACGAACGCCAGAATGCATAAAATTGACCTAAACGTCTCCTTTTCCTATTCTGAGTCGATTCTGCATGCTTTAAGTGTGTTTGGTGGCTCAGAACCATCAAAAAACGTTGAAATATAGTTCAAATTCAATAAAAATCGACAAAAATACAGTTTCTAGCTAAAATTTGATGGTTTCGTTGCACTTTCCGAACCCGTAGGGTATCTGAGTGGCTTAAAAGTACAAGAAAACACTTCAAAAGTGACGTTTCTGAAGAATTTTAACAGTTTTCTTGTATCTACGAACGCCAGAATGCATAAAATTGACCTAAACGTCTCCTTTTCCTATTCTGAGTCGATTCTGCATGCTTTAAGTGTGTTTGGTGGCTCAGAACCATCAAAAAACGTTGAAATATAGTTCAAATTCAATAAAAATCGACAAAAATACAGTTTCTAGCTAAAATTTGATGGTTTCGTTGCACTTTCCGAGCCCGTAGGGTATCTGAGTGGCTTAAAAGTACAAGAAAACACTTCAAAAGTGACGTCTCTGAAGAATTTTAACAGTTTTCTTGTATCTACGAACGCCAGAATGCATAAAATTGACCTAAACGTCTCCTTTTCCTATTCTGAGTCGATTCTGCATGCTTTAAGTGTGTTTGGTGGCTCAGAACCATCAAAAAACGTTGAAATATAGTTCAAATTCAATAAAAATCGACAAAAATACAGTTTCTAGCTAAAATTTGATGGTTTCGTTGCACTTTCCGAGCCCGTAGGGTATCTGAGTGGCTTAAAAGTACAAGAAAACACTTCAAAAGTGACGTTTCTGAAGAATTTTAACAGTTTTCTTGTATCTACGAACGCCAGAATGCATAAAATTGACCTAAACGTCTCCTTTTCCTATTCTGAGTCGATTCTGCATGCTTTAAGTGTGTTTGGTGGCTCAGAACCATCAAAAAACGTTGAAATATAGTTCAAATTCAATAAAAATCGACAAAAATACAGTTTCTAGCTAAAATTTGATGGTTTCGTTGCACTTTCCGAGCCCGTAGGGTATCTGAGTGGCTTAAAAGTACAAGAAAACACTTCAAAAGTGACGTTTCTGAAGAATTTTAACAGTTTTCTTGTATCTACGAACGCCAGAATGCATAAAATTGACCTAAACGTCTCCTTTTCCTATTCTGAGTCGATTCTGCATGCTTTAAGTG
This sequence comes from Zophobas morio, assembly GCF_036711695.1. Lineage (NCBI taxonomy): Eukaryota > Metazoa > Arthropoda > Insecta > Coleoptera > Tenebrionidae > Zophobas > Zophobas morio. Next base: position 45,277 of record NW_026972679.1, read on the forward strand.
TGTTTGGTGGCTCAGAACCATCAAAAAACGTTGAAATATAGTTCAAATTCAATAAAAATCGACAAAAATACAGTTTCTAGCTAAAATTTGATGGTTTCGTTGCACTTTCCGAGCCCGTTGGGTATCTGAGTGGCTTAAAAGTACAAGAAAACACTTCAAAAGTGACGTTTCTGAAGAATTTTAACAGTTTTCTTGTATCTACGAACGCCAGAATGCATAAAATTGACCTAAACGTCTCCTTTTCCTATTCTGAGTCGATTCTGCATGCTTTAAGTGTGTTTGGTGGCTCAGAACCATCAAAAAACGTTGAAATATAGTTCAAATTCAATAAAAATCGACAAAAATACAGTTTCTAGCTAAAATTTGATGGTTTCGTTGCACTTTCCGAGCCCGTAGGTTATCTGAGTGGCTTAAAAGTACAAGAAAACACTTCAAAAGTGACGTTTCTGAAGAATTTTAACAGTTTTCTTGTATCTACGAACGCCAGAATGCATAAAATTGACCTAAACGTCTCCTTTTCCTATTCTGAGTTGATTCTGCATGCTTTAAGTGTGTTTGGTGGCTCAGAACCATCAAAAAACGTTGAAATATAGTTCAAATTCAATAAAAATCGACAAAAATACAGTTTCTAGCTAAAATTTGATGGTTTCGTTGCACTTTCCGAGCCCGTAGGGTATCTGAGTGGCTTAAAAGTACAAGAAAACACTTCAAAAGTGACGTTTCTGAAGAATTTTAACAGTTTTCTTGTATCTACGAACGCCAGAATGCATAAAATTGACCTAAACGTCTCCTTTTCCTATTCTGAGTCGATTCTGCATGCTTTAAGTGTGTTTGGTGGCTCAGAACCATCAAAAAACGTTGAAATATAGTTCAAATTCAATAAAAATCGACAAAAATACAGTTTCTAGCTAAAATTTGATGGTTTCGTTGCACTTTTTGAGCCCGTAGGGTATCTGAGTGGCTTAAAAGTACAAGAAAACACTTCAAAAGTGACGTTTCTGAAGAATTTTAACAGTTTTCTTGTATCTACGAACGCCAGAATGCATAAAATTGACCTAAACGTCTCCTTTTCCTATTCTGAGTCGATTCTGCATGCTTTAAGTGTGTTTGGTGGCTCAGAACCATCAAAAAACGTTGAAATATAGTTCAAATTCAATAAAAATCGACAAAAATACAGTTTCTAGCTAAAATTTGATGGTTTCGTTGCACTTTCCGAGCCCGTAGGGTATCTGAGTGGCTTAAAAGTACAAGAAAACACTTCAAAAGTGACGTTTCTGAAGAATTTTAACAGTTTTCTTGTATCTACGAACGCCAGAATGCATAAAATTGACCTAAACGTCTCCTTTTCCTATTCTGAGTCGATTCTGCATGCTTTAAGTGTGTTTGGTGGCTCAGAACCATCAAAAAACGTTGAAATATAGTTCAAATTCAATAAAAATCGACAAAAATACAGTTTCTAGCTAAAATTTGATGGTTTCGTTGCACTTTCCGAGCCCGTAGGGTATCTGAGTGGCTTAAAAGTACAAGAAAACACTTCAAAAGTGACGTTTCTGAAGAATTTTAACAGTTTTCTTGTATCTACGAACGCCAGAATGCATAAAATTGACCCAAACGTCTCCTTTTCCTATTCTGAGTCGATTCTGCATGCTTTAAGTGTGTTTGGTGGCTCAGAACCATCAAAAAACGTTGAAATATAGTTCAAATTCAATAAAAATCGACAAAAATACAGTTTCTAGCTAAAATTTGATGGTTTCGTTGCACTTTCCGAGCCCGTAGGGTATCTGAGTGGCTTAAAAGTACAAGAAAACACTTCAAAAGTGACGTTTCTGAAGAATTTTAACAGTTTTCTTGTATCTACGAACGCCAGAATGCATAAAATTGACCTAAACGTCTCCTTTTCCTATTCTGAGTCGATTCTGCATGCTTTAAGTGTGTTTGGTGGCTCAGAACCATCAAAAAACGTTGAAATATAGTTCAAATTCAATAAAAATCGACAAAAATACAGTTTCTAGCTAAAATTTGATGGTTTCGTTGCACTTTCCGAGCCCGTAGGGTATCTGAGTGGATTAAAAGTACAAGAAAACACTTCAAAAGTGACGTCTCTGAAGAATTTTAACAGTTTTCTTGTATCTACGAACGCCAGAATGCATAAAATTGACCTAAACGTCTCCTTTTCCTATTCTGAGTCGATTCTGCATGCTTTAAGTGTGTTTGGTGGCTCAGAACCATCAAAAAACGTTGAAATATAGTTCAAATTCAATAAAAATCGACAAAAACACAGTTTCAAGCTAAAATTTGATGGTTTCGTTGCACTTTCCGAGCCCGTAGGGTATCTGAGTGGCTTAAAAGTACAAGAAAACACTTCAAAAGTGACGTCTCTGAAGAATTTTAACAGTTTTCTTGTATCTACGAACGCCAGAATGCATAAAATTGACCTAAACGTCTCCTTTTCCTATTCTGAGTCGATTCTGCATGCTTTAAGTGTGTTTGATGGCTCAGAACCATCAAAAAACGTTGAAATATAGTTCAAATTCAATAAAAATCGACAAAAATACAGTTTCTAGCTAAAATTTGATGGTTTCGTTGCACTTTCCGAGCCCGTAGGGTATCTGAGTGGCTTAAAAGTACAAGAAAACACTTCAAAAGTGACGTTTCTGAAGAATTTTAACAGTTTTCTTGAATCTACGAACGCCAGAATGCATAAAATTGACCTAAACGTCTCCTTTTCCTATTCTGAGTCGATTCTGCATGCTTTAAGTGTGTTTGGTGGCTCAGAACCATCAAAAAACGTTGAAATATAGTTCAAATTCAATAAAAATCGACAAAAATACAGTTTCTAGCTAAAATTTGATGGTTTCGTTGCACTTTCCGAGCCCGTTGGGTATCTGAGTGGCTTAAAAGTACAAGAAAACACTTCAAAAGTGACGTTTCTGAAGAATTTTAACAGTTTTCTTGTATCTACGAACGCTAGAATGCATAAAATTGACCTAAACGTCTCCTTTTCCTATTCTGAGTCGATTCTGCATGCTTTAAGTGTGTTTGGTGGCTCAGAACCATCAAAAAACGTTGAAATATAGTTCAAATTCAATAAAAATCGACAAAAATACAGTTTCTAGCTAAAATTTGATGGTTTCGTTGCACTTTCCGAGCCCGTAGGGTATCTGAGTGGCTTAAAAGTACAAGAAAACACTTCAAAAGTGACGTTTCTGAAGAATTTTAACAGTTTTCTTGTATCTACGAACGCCAGAATGCATAAAATTGACCTAAACGTCTCCTTTTCCTATTCTGAGTCGATTCTGCATGCTTTAAGTGTGTTTCGTGGCTCAGAACCATCAAAAAACGTTGAAATATAGTTCAAATTCAATAAAAATCGACAAAAATACAGTTTCTAGCTAAAATTTGATGGTTTCGTTGCACTTTCCGAGCCCGTAGGGTATCTGAGTGGCTTAAAAGTACAAGAAAACACTTCAAAAGTGACGTTTCTGAAGAATTTTAACAGTTTTCTTGTATCTACGAACGCCAGAATGCATAAAATTGACCTAAACGTCTCCTTTTCCTATTCTGAGTCGATTCTGCATGCTTTAAGTGTGTTTGGTGGCTCAGAACCATCAAAAAACGTTGAAATATAGTTCAAATTCAATAAAAATCGACAAAAATACAGTTTCTAGCTAAAATTTGATGGTTTCGTTGCACTTTCCGAGCCCGTAGGGTATCTGAGTGGCTTAAAAGTACAAGAAAACACTTCAAAAGTGACGTTTCTGAAGAATTTTAACAGTTTTCTTGTATCTACGAACGCCAGAATGCATAAAATTGACCTAAACGTCTCCTTTTCCTATTCTGAGTCGATTCTGCATGCTTTAAGTGTGTTTGGTGGCTCAGAACCATCAAAAAACGTTGAAATATAGTTCAAATTCAATAAAAATCGACAAAAATACAGTTTCTAGCTAAAATTTGATGGTTTCGTTGCACTTTCCGAGCCCGTAGGTTATCTGAGTGGCTTAAAAGTACAAGAAAACACTTCAAAAGTGACGTTTCTGAAGAATTTTAACAGTTTTCTTGTATCTACGAACGCCAGAATGCATAAAATTGACCTAAACGTCTCCTTTTCCTATTCTGAGTCGATTCTGCATGCTTTAAGTGTGTTTGGTGGCTCAGAACCATCAAAAAACGTTGAAATATAGTTCAAATTCAATAAAAATCGACAAAAATACAGTTTCTAGCTAAAATTTGATGGTTTCGTTGCACTTTCCGAGCCCGTAGGGTATCTGAGTGGCTTAAAAGTACAAGAAAACACTTCAAAAGTGACGTTTCTGAAGAATTTTAACAGTTTTCTTGTATCTACGAACGCCAGAATGCATAAAATTGACCTAAACGTCTCCTTTTCCTATTCTGAGTCGATTCTGCATGCTTTAAGTGTGTTTGGTGGCTCAGAACCATCAAAAAACGTTGAAATATAGTTCAAATTCAATAAAAATCGACAAAAATACAGTTTCTAGCTAAAATTTGATGGTTTCGTTGCACTTTCCGAGCCCGTAGGGTATCTGAGTGGCTTAAAAGTACAAGAAAACACTTCAAAAGTGACGTTTCTGAAGAATTTTAACAGTTTTCTTGTATCTACGAACGCCAGAATGCATAAAATTGACCTAAACGTCTCCTTTTCCTATTCTGAGTCGATTCTGCATGCTTTAAGTGTGTTTGGTGGCTCAGAACCATCAAAAAACGTTGAAATATAGTTCAAATTCAATAAAAATCGACAAAAATACAGTTTCTAGCTAAAATTTGATGGTTTCGTTGCACTTTCCGAGCCCGTAGGGTATCTGAGTGGCTTAAAAGTACAAGAAAACACTTCAAAAGTGACGTTTCTGAAGAATTTTAACAGTTTTCTTGTATCTACGAACGCCAGAATGCATAAAATTGACCTAAACGTCTCCTTTTCCTATTCTGAGTCGATTCTGCATGTTTTAAGTGTGTTTGGTGGCTCAGAACCATCAAAAAACGTTGAAATATAGCTCAAATTCAATTAAAATCGACAAAAATACAGTTTCTAGCTAAAATTTGATGGTTTCGTTGCACTTTCCGAGCCCGTAGGGTATCTGAGTGGCTTAAAAGTACAAGAAAACACTTCAAAAGTGACGTTTCTGAAGAATTTTAACAGTTTTCTTGTATCTACGAACGCCAGAATGCATAAAATTGACCTAGACGTCTCCTTTTCCTATTCTGAGTCGATTCTGCATGCTTTAAGTGTGTTTGGTGGCTCAGAACCATCAAAAAACGTTGAAATATAGTTCAAATTCAATAAAAATCGACAAAAATACAGTTTCTAGCTAAAATTTGATGGATTCGTTGCACTTTCCGAGCCCGTAGGGTATCTGAGTGGCTTAAAAGTACAAGAAAACACTTCAAAAGTGACGTTTCTGAAGAATTTTAACAGTTTTCTTGTATCTACGAACGCCAGAATGCATAAAATTGACCTAAACATCTCCTTTTCCTATTCTGAGTCGATTCTGCATGCTTTAAGTGTGTTTGGTGGCCCAGAACCATCAAAAAACGTTGAAATATAGTTCAAATTCAATAAAAATCGACAAAAATACAGTTTCTAGCTAAAATTTGATGGTTTCGTTGCACTTTCCGAGCCCGTAGGGTATCTGAGTGGCTTAAAAGTACAAGAAAACACTTCAAAAGTGACGTTTCTGAAGAATTTTAACAGTTTTCTTGTATCTACGAACGCCAGAATGCATAAAATTGACCTAAACGTCTCCTTTTCCTATTCTGAGTCGATTCTGCATGCTTTAAGTGTGTTTGGTGGCTCAGAACCATCAAAAAACGTTGAAATATAGTTCAAATTCAATAAAAATCGACAAAAATACAGTTTCTAGCTAAAATTTGATGGTTTCGTTGCACTTTCCGAGCCCGTAGGGTATCTGAGTGGCTTAAAAGTACAAGAAAACACTTCAAAAGTGACGTTTCTGAAGAATTTTAACAGTTTTCTTGTATCTACGAACGCCAGAATGCATAAAATTGACCTAAACGTCTCCTTTTCCTATTCTGAGTCGATTCTGCATGCTTTAAGTGTGTTTGGTGGCTCAGAACCATCAAAAAACGTTGAAATATAGTTCAAATTCAATAAAAATCGACAAAAATACAGTTTCTAGCTAAAATTTGATGGTTTCGTTGCACTTTCCGAGCCCGTAGGGTATCTGAGTGGCTTAAAAGTACAAGAAAACACTTCAAAAGTGACGTTTCTGAAGAATTTTAACAGTTTTCTTGTATCTACGAACGCCAGAATGCATAAAATTGACCTAAACGTCTCCTTTTCCTATTCTGAGTCGATTCTGCATGCTTTAAGTGTGTTTGGTGGCTCAGAACCATCAAAAAACGTTGAAATATAGTTCAAATTCAATAAAAATCGACAAAAATACAGTTTCTAGCTAAAATTTTATGGTTTCGTTGCACTTTCCGAGCCCGTTGGGTATCTGAGTGGCTTAAAAGTACAAGAAAACACTTCAAAAGTGACGTTTCTGAAGAATTTTAACAGTTTTCTTGTATCTACGAACGCCAGAATGCATAAAATTGACCTAAACGTCTCCTTTTCCTATTCTGAGTCGATTCTGCATGCTTTAAGTGTGTTTGGTGGCTCAGAACCATCAAAAAACGTTGAAATATAGTTCAAATTCAATAAAAATCGACAAAAATACAGTTTCTAGCTAAAATTTGATGGTTTTGTTGCACTTTCCGAGCCCGTAGGGTATCTGAGTGGCTTAAAAGTACAAGAAAACACTTCAAAAGTGACGTTTCTGAAGAATTTTAACAGTTTTCTTGTATCTACGAACGCCAGAATGCATAAAATTGACCTAAACGTCTCCTTTTCCTATTCTGAGTCGATTCTGCATGCTTTAAGTGTGTTTGGTGGCTCAGAACGATCAAAAAACGTTGAAATATAGTTCAAATTCAATAAAAATCGACAAAAATACAGTTTCTAGCTAAAATTTGATGGTTTCGTTGCACTTTCCGAGCCCGTAGGGTATCTGAGTGGCTTAAAAGTACAAGAAAACACTTCAAAAGTGACGTTTCTGAAGAATTTTAACAGTTTTCTTGTATCTACGAACGCCAGAATGCATAAAATTGACCTAAACGTCTCCTTTTCCTATTCTGAGTCGATTCTGCATGCTTTAAGTGTGTTTGGTGGCTCAGAACCATCAAAAAACGTTGAAATATAGTTCAAATTCAATAAAAATCGACAAAAATACAGTTTCTAGCTAAAATTTGATGGTTTCGTTGCACTTTCCGAGCCCGTAGGTTATCTGAGTGGCTTAAAAGTACAAGAAAACACTTCAAAAGTGACGTTTCTGAAGAATTTTAACAGTTTTCTTGTATCTACGAACGCCAGAATGCATAAAATTGACCTAGACGTCTCCTTTTCCTATTCTGAGTCGATTCTGCATGCTTTAAGTGTGTTTGGTGGCTCAGAACCATCAAAAAACGTTGAAATATAGTTCAAATTCAATAAAAATCGACAAAAATACAGTTTCTAGCTAAAATTTGATGGTTTCGTTGCATTTTCCGAGCCCGTAGGGTATCTGAGTGGCTTAAAAGTACAAGAAAACACTTCAAAAGTGACGTTTCTGAAGAATTTTAACAGTTTTCTTGTATCTACGAACGCCAGAATGCATAAAATTGACCTAAACGTCTCCTTTTCCTATTCTGAGTCGATTCTGCATGCTTTAAGTGTGTTTGGTGGCTCAGAACCATCAAAAAACGTTGAAATATAGTTCAAATTCAATAAAAATCGACAAAAATACAGTTTCTAGCTAAAATTTGATGGTTTCGTTGCACTTTCTGAGCCCGTAGGGTATCTGAGTGGCTTAAAAGTACAAGAAAACACTTCAAAAGTGACGTTTCTGAAGAATTTTAACAGTTTTCTTGTATCTACGAACGCCAGAATGCATAAAATTGACCTAGACGTCTCCTTTTCCTATTCTGAGTCGATTCTGCATGCTTTAAGTGTGTTTGGTGGCTCAGAACCATCAAAAAACGTTGAAATATAGTTCAAATTCAATAAAAATCGACAAAAATACAGTTTCTAGCTAAAATTTGATGGTTTCGTTGCATTTTCCGAGCCCGTAGGGTATCTGAGTGGCTTAAAAGTACAAGAAAACACTTCAAAAGTGACGTTTCTGAAGAATTTTAACAGTTTTCTTGTATCTACGAACGCCAGAATGCATAAAATTGACCTAAACGTCTCCTTTTCCTATTCTGAGTCGATTCTGCATGCTTTAAGTGTGTTTGGTGGCTCAGAACCATCAAAAAACGTTGAAATATAGTTCAAATTCAATAAAAATCGACAAAAATACAGTTTCTAGCTAAAATTTGATGGTTTCGTTGCACTTTCCGAGCCCGTAGGGTATCTGAGTGGCTTAAAAGTACAAGAAAACACTTCAAAAGTGACGTTTCTGAAGAATTTTAACAGTTTTCTTGTATCTACGAACGCCAGAATGCATAAAATTGACCTAAACGTCTCCTTTTCCTATTCTGAGTCGATTCTGCATGCTTTAAGTGTGTTTGGTGGCTCAGAACCATCAAAAAACGTTGAAATATAGTTCAAATTCAATAAAAATCGACAAAAATACAGTTTCTAGCTAAAATTTGATGGTTTCGTTGCACTTTCCGAGCCCGTAGGGTATCTGAGTGGCTTAAAAGTACAAGAAAACACTTCAAAAGTGACGTTTCTGAAGAATTTTAACAGTTTTCTTGTATCTACGAACGCCAGAATGCATAAAATTGACCTAAACGTCTCCTTTTCCTATTCTGAGTCGATTCTGCATGCTTTAAGTGTGTTTGGTGGCTCAGAACCATCAAAAAACGTTGAAATGTAGTTCAAATTCAATAAAAATCGACAAAAATACAGTTTCTAGCTAAAATTTGATGGTTTCGTTGCACTTTCCGAGCCCGTTGGGTATCTGAGTGGCTTAAAAGTACAAGAAAACACTTCAAAAGTGACGTTTCTGAAGAATTTTAACAGTTTTCTTGTATCTACGAACGCCAGAATGCATAAAATTGACCTAAACGTCTCCTTTTCCTATTCTGAGTCGATTCTGCATGCTTTAAGTGTGTTTGGTGGCTCAGAACCATCAAAAAACGTTGAAATATAGTTCAAATTCAATAAAAATCGACAAAAATACAGTTTCTAGCTAAAATTTGATGGTTTCGTTGCACTTTCCGATCCCGTAGGGTATCTGAGTGGCTTAAAAGTACAAGAAAACACTTCAAAAGTGACGTTTCTGAAGAATTTTAACAGTTTTCTTGTATCTACGAACGCCAGAATGCATAAAATTGACCTAAACGTCTCCTTTTCCTATTCTGAGTCGATTCTGCATGCTTTAAGTGTGTTTGGTGGCTCAGAACCATCAAAAAACGTTGAAATATAGTTCAAATTCAATAAAAATCGACAAAAATACAGTTTCTAGCTAAAATTTGATGGTTTTGTTGCACTTTCCGAGCCCGTAGGGTATCTGAGTGGCTTAAAAGTACAAGAAAACACTTCAAAAGTGACGTTTCTGAAGAATTTTAACAGTTTTCTTGTATCTACGAACGCCAGAATGCATAAAATTGACCTAAACGTCTCCTTTTCCTATTCTGAGTCGATTCTGCATGCTTTAAGTGTGTTTGGTGGCTCAGAACCATCAAAAAACGTTGAAATATAGTTCAAATTCAATAAAAATCGACAAAAATACAGTTTCTAGCTAAAATTTGATGGTTTCGTTGCACTTTCCGAGCCCGTAGGGTATCTGAGTGGCTTAAAAGTACAAGAAAACACTTCAAAAGTGACGTTTCTGAAGAATTTTAACAGTTTTCTTGTATCTACGAACGCCAGAATGCATAAAATTGACCTAAACGTCTCCTTTTCCTATTCTGAGTCGATTCTGCATGCTTTAAGTGTGTTTGGTGGCTCAGAACCATCAAAAAACGTTGAAATATAGTTCAAATTCAATAAAAATCGACAAAAATACAGTTTCTAGCTAAAATTTGATGGTTTCGTTGCACTTTCCGAGCCCGTAGGGTATCTAAGTGGCTTAAAAGTACAAGAAAACACTTCAAAAGTGACGTTTCTGAAGAATTTTAACAGTTTTCTTGTATCTACGAACGCCAGAATGCATAAAATTGACCTAAACGTCTCCTTTTCCTATTCTGAGTCGATTCTGCATGCTTTAAGTGTGTTTGGTGGCTCAGAACCATCAAAAAACGTTGAAATATAGTTCAAATTCAATAAAAATCGACAAAAATACAGTTTCTAGCTAAAATTTGATGGTTTCGTTGCACTTTCCGAGCCCGTAGGGTATCTGAGTGGCTTAAAAGTACAAGAAAACACTTCAAAAGTGACGTTTCTGAAGAATTTTAACAGTTTTCTTGTATCTACGAACGCCAGAATGCATAAAATTGACCTAAACGTCTCCTTTTCCTATTCTGAGTCGATTCTGCATGCTTTAAGTGTGTTTGGTGGCTCAGAACCATCAAAAAACGTTGAAATATAGTTCAAATTCAATAAAAATCGACAAAAATACAGTTTCTAGCTAAAATTTGATGGTTTCGTTGCACTTTCCGAGCCCGTAGGGTATCTGAGTGGCTTAAAAGTACAAGAAAACACTTCAAAAGTGACGTTTCTGAAGAATTTTAACAGTTTTCTTGTATCTACGAACGCCAGAATGCATAAAATTGACCTAAACGTCTCCTTTTCCTATTCTGAGTCGATTCTGCATGCTTTAAGTGTGTTTGGTGGCTCAGAACCATCAAAAAACGTTGAAATATAGTTCAAATTCAATAAAAATCGACAAAAATACAGTTTCTAGCTAAAATTTGATGGTTTCGTTGCACTTTCCGAGCCCGTAGGGTATCTGAGTGGCTTAAAAGTACAAGAAAACACTTCAAAAGTGACGTTTCTGAAGAATTTTAACAGTTTTCTTGTATCTACGAACGCCAGAATGCATAAAATTGACCTAAACGTCTCCTTTTCCTATTCTGAGTCGATTCTGCATGCTTTAAGTGTGTTTGGTGGTTCAGAACCATCAAAAAACGTTGAAATATAGTTCAAATTCAATAAAAATCGACAAAAATACAGTTTCTAGCTAAAATTTGATGGTTTCGTTGCACTTTCCGAGCCCGTAGGGTATCTGAGTGGCTTAAAAGTACAAGAAAACACTTCAAAAGTGACGTTTCTGAAGAATTTTAACAGTTTTCTTGTATCTACGAACGCCAGAATGCATAAAATTGACCTAAACGTCTCCTTTTCCTATTCTGAGTCGATTCTGCATGCTTTAAGTGTGTTTGGTGGCTCAGAACCATCAAAAAACGTTGAAATATAGTTCAAATTCAATAAAAATCGACAAAATACAGTTTCTAGCTAAAATTTGATGGTTTCGTTGCACTTTCCGAGCCCGTAGGGTATCTGAGTGGCTTAAAAGTACAAGAAAACACTTCAAAAGTGACGTTTCTGAAGAATTTTAACAGTTTTCTTGTATCTACGAACGCCAGAATGCATAAAATTAACCTAAACGTCTCCTTTTCCTATTCTGAGTCGATTCTGCATGCTTTAAGTGTGTTTGGTGGCTCAGAACCATCAAAAAACGTTGAAATATAGTTCAAATTCAATAAAAATCGACAAAAATACAGTTTCTAGCTAAAATTTGATGGTTTCGTTGCACTTTCCGAGCCCGTAGGGTATCTGAGTGGCTTAAAAGTACAAGAAAACACTTCAAAAGTGACGTTTCTGAAGAATTTTAACAGTTTTCTTGTATCTACGAACGCCAGAATGCATAAAATTGACCTAAACGTCTCCTTTTCCTATTCTGAGTCGATTCTGCATGCTTTAAGTGTGTTTGTTGGCTCAGAACCATCAAAAAACGTTGAAATATAGTTCAAATTCAATAAAAATCGACAAAAATACAGTTTCTAGCTAAAATTTGATGGTTTCCTTGCACTTTCCGAGCCCGTAGGGTATCTGAGTGGCTTAAAAGTACAAGAAAACACTTCAAAAGTGACGTTTCTGAAGAATTTTAACAGTTTTCTTGTATCTACGAACGCCAGAATGCATAAAATTGACCTAAACGTCTCCTTTTCCTATTCTGAGTCGATTCTGCATGCTTTAAGTGTGTTTGGTGGCTCAGAACCATCAAAAAACGTTGAAATATAGTTCAAATTCAATAAAAATCGACAAAAATACAGTTTCTAGCTAAAATTTGATGGTTTCGTTGCACTTTCCGAGCCCGTAGGGTATCTGAGTGGCTTAAAAGTACAAGAAAACACTTCAAAAGTGACGTTTCTGAAGAATTTTAACAGTTTTCTTGTATCTACGAACCCCAGAATGCATAAAATTGACCTAAACGTCTCCTTTTCCTATTCTGAGTCGATTCTGCATGCTTTAAGTGTGTTTGGTGGCTCAGAACCATCAAAACACGTTAAAATATAGTTCAAATTCAATAAAAATCGACAAAAATACAGTTTCTAGCTAAAATTTGATGGTTTCGTTGCACTTTCCGAGCCCGTAGGGTATCTGAGTGGCTTAAAAGTACAAGAAAACACTTCAAAAGTGACGTTTCTGAAGAATTTTAACAGTTTTCTTGTATCTACGAACGCCAGAATGCATAAAATTGACCTAAACGTCTCCTTTTCCTATTCTGAGTCGATTCTGCATGCTTTAAGTGTGTTTGGTGGCTCAGAACCATCAAAAAACGTTGAAATATAGTTCAAATTCAATAAAAATCGACAAAAATACAGTTTCTAGTTAAAATTTGATGGTTTCGTTGCACTTTCCGAGCCCGTACGGTATCTGAGTGGCTTAAAAGTACAAGAAAACACTTCAAAAGTGACGTTTCTGAAGAATTTTAACAGTTTTCTTGTATCTACGAACGCCAGAATGCATAAAATTGACCTAAACGTCTCCTTTTCCTATTCTGAGTCGATTCTGCATGCTTTAAGTGTGTTTGGTGGCTCAGAACCATCAAAAAACGTTGAAATATAGTTCAAATTCAATAAAAATCGACAAAAATACAGTTTCTAGCTAAAATTTGATGGTTTCGTTGCACTTTCCGAGCCCGTAGGGTATCTGAGTGGCTTAAAAGTACAAGAAAACACTTCAAAAGTGACGTTTCTGAAGAATTTTAACAGTTTTCTTGTATCTACGAACGCCAGAATGCATAAAATTGACCTAAACGTCTCCTTTTCCTATTCTGAGTCGATTCTGCATGCTTTAAGTGTGTTTGGTGGCTCAGAACCATCAAAAAACGTTGAAATATAGTTCAAATTCAATAAAAATCGACAAAAATACAGTTTCTAGCTAAAATTTGATGGTTTCGTTGCACTTTCCGAGCCCGTAGGGTATCTGAGTGGCTTAAAATTACAAGAAAACACTTCAAAAGTGACGTTTCTGAAGAATTTTAACAGTTTTCTTGTATCTACGAACGCCAGAATGCATAAAATTGACCTAAACGTCTCCTTTTCCTATTCTGAGTCGATTCTGCATGCTTTAAGTGTGTTTGGTGGCTCAGAACCATCAAAAAACGTTGAAATATAGTTCAAATTCAATAAAAATCGACAAAAATACAGTTTCTAGCTAAAATTTGATGGATTCGTTGCACTTTCCGAGCCCGTAGGGTATCTGAGTGGCTTAAAAGTACAAGAAAACACTTCAAAAGTGACGTTTCTGAAGAATTTTAACAGTTTTCTTGTATCTACGAACGCCAGAATGCATAAAATTGACCTAAACGTCTCCTTTTCCTATTCTGAGTCGATTCTGCATGCTTTAAGTGTGTTTGGTGGCTCAGAACCATCAAAAAACGTTGAAATATAGTTCAAATTCAATAAAAATCGACAAAAATACAGTTTCTAGCTAAAATTTGATGGTTTCGTTGCACTTTCCGAGCCCGTTGGGTATCTGAGTGGCTTAAAAGTACAAGAAAACACTTCAAAAGTGACGTTTCTGAAGAATTTTAACAGTTTTCTTGTATCTACGAACGCCAGAATGCATAAAATTGACCTAAACGTCTCCTTTTCCTATTCTGAGTCGATTCTGCATGCTTTAAGTGTGTTTGGTGGCTCAGAACCATCAAAAAACGTTGAAATATAGTTCAAATTCAATAAAAATCGACAAAAATACAGTTTCTAGCTAAAATTTGATGGTTTCGTTGCACTTTCCGAGCCCGTAGGGTATCTGAGTGGCTTAAAAGTACAAGAAAACACTTCAAAAGTGACGTTTCTGAAGAATTTTAACAGTTTTCTTGTATCTACGAACGCCAGAATGCATAAAATTGACCTAAACGTCTCCTTTTCCTATTCTGAGTCGATTCTGCATGCTTTAAGTGTGTTTGGTGGCTCAGAACCATCAAAAAACGTTGAAATATAGTTCAAATTCAATAACAATCGACAAAAATACAGTTTCTGGCTAAAATTTGATGGTTTCGTTGCACTTTCCGAGCCCGTAGGGTATCTGAGTGGCTTAAAAGTACAAGAAAACACTTCAAAAGTGACGTTTCTGAAGAATTTTAACAGTTTTCTTGTATCTACGAACGCCAGAATGCATAAAATTGACCTAAACGTCTCCTTTTCCTATTCTGAGTCGATTCTGCATGCTTTAAGTGTGTTTGGTGGCTCAGAACCATCAAAAAACGTTGAAATATAGTTCAAATTCAATAAAAATCGACAAAAATACAGTTTCTAGCTAAAATTTGATGGTTTCGTTGCACTTTCCGAGCCCGTAGGGTATCTGAGTGGCTTAAAAGTACAAGAAAACACTTCAAAAGTGACGTTTCTGAAGAATTTTAACAGTTTTCTTGTATCTACGAACGCCAGAATGCATAAAATTGACCTAAACGTCTCCTTTTCCTATTCTGAGTCGATTCTGCATGCTTTAAGTGTGTTTGGTGGCTCAGAACCATCAAAAAACGTTGAAATATAGTTCAAATTCAATAAAAATCGACAAAAATACAGTTTCTAGCTAAAATTTGATGGTTTCGTTGCACTTTCCGAGCCCGTAGGGTATCTGAGTGGCTTAAAAGTACAAGAAAACACTTCAAAAGTGACGTTTCTGAAGAATTTTAACAGTTTTCTTGTATCTACGAACGCCAGAATGCATAAAATTGACCTAAACGTCTCCTTTTCCTATTCTGAGTCGATTCTGCATGCTTTAAGTGTGTTTGGTGGCTCGGAACCATCAAAAAACGTTGAAATATAGTTTAAATTCAATAAAAATCGACAAAAACACAGTTTCTAGCTAAAATTTGATGGTTTCGTTGCACTTTCCGAGCCCGTAGGGTATCTGAGTGGCTTAAAAGTACAAGAAAACACTTCAAAAGTGACGTTTCTGAAGAATTTTAACAGTTTTCTTGTATCTACGAACGCCAGAATGCATAAAATTGACCTAAACGTCTCCTTTTCCTATTCTGAGTCGATTCTGCATGCTTTAAGTGTGTTTGGTGGCTCAGAACCATCAAAAAACGTTGAAATATAGTTCAAATTCAATAAAAATCGACAAAAATACAGTTTCTAGCTAAAATTTGATGGTTTCGTTGCACTTTCCGAGCCCGTAGGGTATCTGAGTGGCTTAAAAGTACAAGAAAACACTTCAAAAGTGACGTTTCTGAAGAATTTTAACAGTTTTCTTGTATCTACGAACGCCAGAATGCATAAAATTGACCTAAACGTCTCCTTTTCCTATTCTGAGTCGATTCTGCATGCTTTAAGTGTGTTTGGTGGCTCAGAACCATCAAAAAACGTTGAAATATAGTTCAAATTCAATAAAAATCGACAAAAATACAGTTTCTAGCTAAAATTTGATGGTTTCGTTGCACTTTCCGAGCCCGTAGGGTATCTGAGTGGCTTAAAAGTACAAGAAAACACTTCAAAAGTGACGTTTCTGAAGAATTTTAACAGTTTTCTTGTATCTACGAACGCCAGAATGCATAAAATTGACCTAAACGTCTCCTTTTCCTATTCTGAGTCGATTCTGCATGCTTTAAGTGTGTTTGGTGGCTCAGAACCATCAAAAAACGTTGAAATATAGTTCAAATTCAATAAAAATCGACAAAAATACAGTTTCTAGCTAAAATTTGATGGTTTCGTTGCACTTTCCGAGCCCGTAGGGTATCTGAGTGGCTTAAAAGTACAAGAAAACACTTCAAAAGTGACGTTTCTGAAGAATTTTAACAGTTTTCTTGTATCTACGAACGCCAGAATGCATAAAATTGACCTAAACGTCTCCTTTTCCTATTCTGAGTCGATTCTGCATGCTTTAAGTGTGTTTGGTGGCTCAGAACCATCAAAAAACGTTGAAATATAGTTCAAATTCAATAAAAATCGACAAAAATACAGTTTCTAGCTAAAATTTGATGGTTTCGTTGCACTTTCCGAGCCCGTAGGGTATCCGAGTGGCTTAAAAGTACAAGAAAACACTTCAAAAGTGACGTTTCTGAAGAATTTTAACAGTTTTCTTGTATCTACGAACGCCAGAATGCATAAAATTGACCTAAACGTCTCCTTTTCCTATTCTGAGTCGATTCTGCATGCTTTAAGTGTGTTTGGTGGCTCAGAACCATCAAAAAACGTTGAAATATAGTTCAAATTCAATAAAAATCGACAAAAATACAGTTTCTAGCTAAAATTTGATGGTTTCGTTGCACTTTCCGAGCCCGTAGGGTATCTGAGTGGCTTAAAAGTACAAGAAAACACTTCAAAAGTGACGTTTCTGAAGAATTTTAACAGTTTTCTTGTATCTACGAACGCCAGAATGCATAAAATTGACCTAAACGTCTCCTTTTCCTATTCTGAGTCGATTCTGCATGCTTTAAGTGTGTTTGGTGGCTCAGAACCATCAAAAAACGTTGAAATATAGTTCAAATTCAATAAAAATCGACAAAAATACAGTTTCTAGCTAAAATTTGATGGTTTCGTTGCACTTTCCGAGCCCGTAGGGTATCTGAGTGGCTTAAAAGTACAAGAAAACACTTCAAAAGTGACGTTTCTGAAGAATTTTAACAGTTTTCTTGTATCTACGAACGCCAGAATGCATAAAATTGACCTAAACGTCTCCTTTTCCTATTCTGAGTCGATTCTGCATGCTTTAAGTGTGTTTGGTGGCTCAGAACCATCAAAAAACGTTGAAATATAGTTCAAATTCAATAAAAATCGACAAAAATAGAGTTTCTAGCTAAAATTTGATGGTTTCGTTGCACTTTCCGAGCCCGTAGGGTATCTGAGTGGCTTAAAAGTACAAGAAAACACTTCAAAAGTGACGTTTCTGAAGAATTTTAACAGTTTTCTTGTATCTACGAACGCCAGAATGCATAAAATTAACCTAAACGTCTCCTTTTCCTATTCTGAGTCGATTCTGCATGCTTTAAGTGTGTTTGGTGGCTCAGAACCATCAAAAAACGTTGAAATATAGTTCAAATTCAATAAAAATCGACAAAAATACAGTTTCTAGCTAAAATTTGATGGTTTCGTTGCACTTTCCGAGCCCGTAGGGTATCTGAGTGGCTTAAAAGTACAAGAAAACACTTCAAAAGTGACGTTTCTGAAGAATTTTAACAGTTTTCTTGTATCTACGAACGCCAGAATGCATAAAATTGACCTAAACGTCTCCTTTTCCTATTCTGAGTCGATTCTGCATGCTTTAAGTGTGTTTGGTGGCTCAGAACCATCAAAAAACGTTGAAATATAGTTCAAATTCAATAAAAATCGACAAAAATAGAGTTTCTAGCTAAAATTTGATGGTTTCGTTGCACTTTCCGAGCCCGTAGGGTATCTGAGTGGCTTAAAAGTACAAGAAAACACTTCAAAAGTGACGTTTCTGAAGAATTTTAACAGTTTTCTTGTATCTACGAACGCCAGAATGCATAAAATTAACCTAAACGTCTCCTTTTCCTATTCTGAGTCGATTCTGCATGCTTTAAGTGTGTTTGGTGGCTCAGAACCATCAAAAAACGTTGAAATATAGTTCAAATTCAATAAAAATCGACAAAAATACAGTTTCTAGCTAAAATTTGATGGTTTCGTTGCACTTTCCGAGCCCGTAGGGTATCTGAGTGGCTTAAAAGTACAAGAAAACACTTCAAAAGTGACGTTTCTGAAGAATTTTAACAGTTTTCTTGTATCTACGAACGCCAGAATGCATAAAATTGACCTAAACGTCTCCTTTTCCTATTCTGAGTCGATTCTGCATGCTTTAAGTGTGTTTGGTGGCTCAGAACCATCAAAAAACGTTGAAATATAGTTCAAATTCAATAAAAATCGACAAAAATACAGTTTCTAGCTAAAATTTGATGGTTTCGTTGCACTTTCCGAGCCCGTAGGGTATCTGAGTGGCTTAAAAGTACAAGAAAACACTTCAAAAGTGACGTTTCTGAAGAATTTTAACAGTTTTCTTGTATCTACGAACGCCAGAATGCATAAAATTGACCTAAACGTCTCCTTTTCCTATTCTGAGTCGATTCTGCATGCTTTAAGTGTGTTTGGTGGCTCAGAACCATCAAAAAACGTTGAAATATAGTTCAAATTCAATAAAAATCGACAAAAATACAGTTTCTAGCTAAAATTTGATGGTTTCGTTGCACTTTCCGAGCCCGTAGGGTATCTGAGTGGCTTAAAAGTACAAGAAAACACTTCAAAAGTGACGTTTCTGAAGAATTTTAACAGTTTTCTTGTATCTACGAACGCCAGAATGCATAAAATTGACCTAAACGTCTCCTTTTCCTATTCTGAGTCGATTCTGCATGCTTTAAGTGTGTTTGGTGGCTCAGAACCATCAAAAAACGTTGAAATATAGTTCAAATTCAATAAAAATCGACAGAAATACAGTTTCTAGCTAAAATTTGATGGTTTCGTTGCACTTTCCGAGCCCGTCGGGTATCTGAGTGGCTTAAAAGTACAAGAAAACACTTCAAAAGTGACGTTTCTGAAGAATTTTAACAGTTTTCTTGTATCTACGAACGCCAGAATGCATAAAATTGACCTAAACGTCTCCTTTTCCTATTCTGAGTCGATTCTGCATGCTTTAAGTGTGTTTGGTGGCTCAGAACCATCAAAAAACGTTGAAATATAGTTCAAATTCAATAAAAATCGACAAAAATACAGTTTCTAGCTAAAATTTGATGGTTTCGTTGCACTTTCCGAGCCCGTAGGGTATCTGAGTGGCTTAAAAGTACAAGAAAACACTTCAAAAGTGACGTTTCTGAAGAATTTTAACAGTTTTCTTGTATCTACGAACGCCAGAATGCATAAAATTGACCTAAACGTCTCCTTTTCCTATTCTGAGTCGATTCTGCATGCTTTAAGTGTGTTTGGTGGCTCAGAACCATCAAAAAACGTTGAAATATAGTTCAAATTCAATAAAAATCGACAAAAATACAGTTTCTAGCTAAAATTTGATGGTTTCGTTGCACTTTCCGAGCCCGTAGGGTATCTGAGTGGCTTAAAAGTACAAGAAAACACTTCAAAAGTGACGTTTCTGAAGAATTTTAACAGTTTTCTTGTATCTACGAACGCCAGAATGCATAAAATTGACCTAAACGTCTCCTTTTCCTATTCTGAGTCGATTCTGCATGCTTTAAGTGTGTTTGGTGGCTCAGAACCATCAAAAAACGTTGAAATATAGTTCAAATTCAATAAAAATCGACAAAAATACAGTTTCTAGCTAAAATTTGATGGTTTCGTTGCACTTTCCGAGCCCGTAGGGTATCTGAGTGGCTTAAAAGTACAAGAAAACACTTCAAAGTGACGTTTCTGAAGAATTTTAACAGTTTTCTTGTATCTACGAACGCCAGAATGCATAAAATTGACCTAAACGTCTCCTTTTCCTATTCTGAGTCGATTCTGCATGCTTTAAGTGTGTTTGGTGGCTCAGAACCATCAAAAAACGTTGAAATATAGTTCAAATTCAATAAAAATCGACAAAAATACAGTTTCTAGCTAAAATTTGATGGTTTCGTTGCACTTTCCGAGCCCGTAGGGTATCTGAGTGGCTTAAAAGTACAAGAAAACACTTCAAAAGTGACGTTTCTGAAGAATTTTAACAGTTTTCTTGTATCTACGAACGCCAGAATGCATAAAATTGACCTAAACGTCTCCTTTTCCTATTCTGAGTCGATTCTGCATGCTTTAAGTGTGTTTGGTGGCTCAGAACCATCAAAAAACGTTGAAATATAGTTCAAATTCAATAAAAATCGACAAAAATACAGTTTCTAGCTAAAATTTGATGGTTTCGTTGCACTTTCCGAGCCCGTAGGGTATCTGAGTGGCTTAAAAGTACAAGAAAACACTTCAAAAGTGACGTTTCTGAAGAATTTTAACAGTTTTCTTGTATCTACGAACGCCAGAATGCATAAAATTGACCTAAACGTCTCCTTTTCCTATTCTGAGTCGATTCTGCATGCTTTAAGTGTGTTTGGTGGCTCAGAACCATCAAAAAACGTTGAAATATAGTTCAAATTCAATAAAAATCGACAAAAATACAGTTTCTAGCTAAAATTTGATGGTTTCGTTGCACTTTCCGAGCCCGTAGGGTATCTGAGTGGCTTAAAAGTACAAGAAAACACTTCAAAAGTGACGTTTCTGAAGAATTTTAACAGTTTTCTTGTATCTACGAACGCCAGAATGCATAAAATTGACCTAAACGTCTCCTTTTCCTATTCTGAGTCGATTCTGCATGCTTTAAGTGTGTTTGGTGGCTCAGAACCATCAAAAAACGTTGAAATATAGTTCAAATTCAATAAAAATCGACAAAAATACAGTTTCTAGCTAAAATTTGATGGTTTCGTTGCACTTTCCGAGCCCGTAGGGTATCTGAGTGGCTTAAAAGTACAAGAAAACACTTCAAAAGT